>NC_056738.1:536298517-536418517 GCF_019279795.1 Protopterus annectens | reverse complement strand
AGCATGCATATATATTCCCATTAACCCGAACAACAGATATGGAACAGTTGCATAGCAAACAGAACACATGCATATATGGGACCACAGTGGTAATTACAACAGCATGCAGGAACATTGATGGCACCATGCCACCAGTGTGGGAGTATTCCAACTTAGCACATACATAGAAACATATTTAAATAATTATCAAACAATAGGACATATGTCCCAACATTAGAGTTAAGTCAGCACATACCAATTGAGTTGTGTATTTAGTTTATTGTTGCAGATATGGTGGGTGGAGATAAAGATGTCAATTAACAACTAGTATATTCCTGTAGTTCATATTACTTTCCTAGTCAGTACTGTTATCTGTACCTTGCAAGTATTAGTGCACTACCCTATTTCCTTAGTTTGGGCAGTGGTATGGCTGTCGACAACTATATACATGAACTGGCTTTCCCTGCAGTATACAACTCTTACCTGGTATACCTGTAGAGGAATTATTTGTTAACACTAACTAACTGTTTCTACACATACTCCCAGATTCCAAGTTGATGTTATGCACATACCTGTTCATCTCTTTTTGCACAGACTCTGTTCATGTCTTGACCACATGCAGGTGAACCTGGACATATTTCAACTATTGCCCTCTTAAACCTTTAGTGAATGTTACAATGACAGGTTTGTTTTCATTTACATTTTTCAAATATTGACAGGCCTGACAGTCAGTTATATGACATGACATATTGCCTGTATATCAGAGATTAGCACACTGATATGCCAGGGGGACAGGGTGACAGGTAGCAGATAAGTGGTGATTAACTGTACAGTCTGGACATTTCTGTACACTTGTGGGGTATGATTCTGCATACAGCTTACTAACACTCCCAGGATTCATACCATAACTGTGTCTGCTAAAATTAAAACACTGTCCAGCACAGTTGTATGTGCTATATAGATATTGCTGTGTATCTCTTATCTGATTTCTGTCTATAATTCTCCCGTGGTTTTACATTCTGACCTTGTATTACAACACTCTTATACAGGATTTCCTACACAGTTATATTATGTAGCACAGTGTGGATGACAGTGATGAGTAATACCTTATTATTCAGAGCAACTGTAACACTAACATTGCCATACAATACCAGAGTAAACAGTACCAGTACAGGGTATCATTCTTTTATTTCTAGGCACAGTGTTCATATTTGACAGACCTGTATGAGCAATGTTTATTAGCACTACCTGAATACTGCCTCACAAATTACCAGATTCCACATTCGTATTATGCACATACATCTCACTCTGTTACTGTACACACTCTGGTCACCACTTGACAACACAGGGGTATAGATGGGTCATACTTGGCTTATTACTCTCATAACATTTTGTGGAGTTGCTAGAGTGACAGGTTTGTTCTTATAGATGTCTGACAATCAGTTGTATTTCTTGTTTGCTGCCTAAATGTCTGGGATCATCCGACTGATTTCCCGGGGGACAGGGTGACAGGCTGACAGGCTGCAGGTATAGGACAATTTACTAGACATTCTGGCCATATCTGTACAGCTGTGGGATATGATTCTATATGCAGCCTACTACCACCCCCAGGATTCGAGCCATGGCTGTGTGTGCTAAAACTACAACAGTTCACATCTCAGTTGAGTTTGCTATTTGGATTTTGTTGTCTGTCTTTTCACTGTTTTCTGTCTAAGTCTCTTTCAGTTGTACTATATGACCTCTTGGGATTACACCAGTCATATACAGACATTCCTGCACATTCTATTTATGTAGCACAGTGTGGATAACATTGCTTAATACAACAGTGCTATTAAGTGATTGTGAATCTACATTACCATATGATACCAGAGTAAACACATGCAGTCCAGCAGTTAGACCTTTATAGTCAGGCTGTTATGCTTTTATTTGCATACAACCTATATGAGACTCTTCCTGCCATATGCTTTGGTGTATGCAGTACATGCCTTAAACAATACAGGTTTTATACAGGCAATTAACTTACTACTACTTTTAAATTTTTTACCTATGACAGTACATGCAAGAGTATTACTAACCTGCTTCGCGTCGCAACTGCTCCAATCTATATCCATGGGCCTCCTGGTTGGTAGCCCACTCACTTGCCACTGCGAAATACATAACAGGAATATTTAGCCATACCTATCCATAATATACATGAGCTGGCAAGTATTAAACAGGTAGTAGAGTGATACTTACACACGGCTGGGACCTCCTCTGTCCTCCTAGCCTCTTGGATCCACTGATCCAAGAGATCCCCCTTACACCATTCAGGTCGGCATAGTGATGCCTGACCTGCTCACCACTTCGGGGTATACCAGTGGCACTGGTGAGGTAATTGGTGAGACAGACCCAGGCTTCCTTGTATTGGGAACCTTGGTACTTGCCCTGCAGCAGTCTCATGTCATAGTCTTTCACAAGGAGTCCTAGCTTGACTCTGGACTCCTGGATGCCCCAGCTCTGCACACAAAAGTGCACAACCTCTCCCATTCCAGACATAGTGCCTACAAGAGGAAGCTACAACCAGTTATGAGATGTACTCCCACCTGTTGGATTTAAAGAGAGCCGATTTTCCACACTTTGCAATGATTGGACAGTTTTGAAAAGGCTAAGCTATGGGAAAACCTGCTTACCTAATGTTGGCATTGCTTAAAGGAGAACCACACCCACAGACTCAAAAAACATGTTTATTTCATCATGGTTGGGAGTTTCCTAAATTTTAACACCACTCTGGGACTATTTAGAGCTTTTTAGATATTTTTATATTCAATGTCTGACTCTGACCACATGGGGTCTGGCATCTAGAAATAATTCTGATTGTTTAGTTTGCCTCCAAGTATCCCAGAATGCATTGTTTGTCTCCAAAAATTTCATCATATCTGCCACTTTTTCCCTAAAGCTCCTGTCAGTGCACTGATTTTACAGGCATTCACTGCTGTGTTATAGTCATCTAATTTTGGTTAAAATTTTATCCTCTTTCAATAACTATTTCAGACACAAGCAGTGCAAATGCTACAGAACAGAAATGAAAAGTGCATTTTATTGCTCTTTCTTCTTAGAAATGCTAACTTGATTTCTTTTGTGAAGGCTGAAATCTAGTTTTTCAAGGTATTTCCCCTCCCCTTCACAGCTTCCTTCCCTAGTTGTCAAATAGCTAAGGGTAATTTTACCCATTATCTGCATGTAGTTGACAGCTCACAGCAGGTGACCAGACTAATGTACTGTTTTCTTGCCAGCCTTTCCTTCCTTACAGTGGGAAACTTTTTTTTGTTGCACTCCTCCTGTCAAATTTAGAACCAAGCTCCATAGCACTGGGAATAATCACTGCTTTGCAAAGCATCAAACTCCCACTTATGTTTCCTTCCTGTTTAGTTAAATAGCTAACAAATGATACACTATAAACACACACACATGCCCCTAGCTTGCATTCTCACACACACACACACACACACACACACACACACACACACACACACACACACACACACACACACACACACACTTGCCCCTTGCTTGCATTCACATGCACACACATGCACACACGCACACACGCACACACGCACACACACACACACACACACACACACACACACACACTTGTTCTTTGCTCGCACACACATACACACACACACACACACACACACACACACACACACACACACACACACACACACACACACACACACACTTGCCTTTTGCTTGCATTCACACACACACACACACACTTGGTCCTTGCTTGTATTCACAAACACACACACACACACACACACACACACACACACACACACACACACTTGCCCCTTGCTTGTATTCACACACACACACACACACACACACACACACACACACACACACACACACACACACACACACACACACACACTTGCCCTTACTTGCATTCACACGCACACACACACACACACACACACACACACACACACACACACACACACACACACACACACACACACACACTTGCTACTTGCTTGCATTCACAAACACGCACACACACTTACCCCTTGCTTGCATTCACGCACACACACACTTGCCCCTTGCTTGCATTCACACACACACACACACTTGCCCCTTGCATACACACACACACACACACACACACACACACACACACACACACACACACACACATACTTGCCTTTGCTTGCATTCACACACACACACACACACACACACACACACACACACACACACACACACACACACTTGCCTGCATTCACACACACACACACACACACACACACACACACACACACACACACACACACACACACACACACACACACACACACACTTGCTCCTTGCTTGCATTCACACACACACATGCACACACTTGCCCCTTGCTTGCATTCACACACACACACGCACACACTTGCCCCTTGTTTGCATTCACGCACACACTTGCCCTTGCTCACACACACACACACACACACACACACACACACACACACACACACACACACACACACTCACTTGCCCCTTGCTTGCATTCACACACACACACACACACACACACACACACACACACAGACACACACACACTTGCCCTTGCTTTCATAGGACATGGGAAACCAGAAGGCAGCATTTACACACAAACACACGTCGATTTGAGAATGAAGATGCCAGCATTAGATACAAAACAGAACTGAGCAGCAGCAGTAACAAATAATCATCAATATAACCCAGCAGCAGCAAACAAACACAAAAGAACTAGGCTAAGCTATAAAAAGTTGGCAGCGGCATATAATATTGAAGCACATAGTAGGTACCCTCACAAACAGAAAGCATAAACTATATCACTATGCACTAAGAAACACGGGATCCCTAAATTTCATGGCAGGAATGCATACAAACTGGGGCTTTTAAGACTTACCTTACCAATGAAGTACAAAAATGCAGGAGAAGATGCAGGCAATCCAAACTTTCCAGAAGTCCCTCCAACAAATGCACTTGACAGGATATACTTGCAATAAAACGTAGCTCCACATAGTATCAGCTGGTTTTTATTAGGTTAAGAGTGGGCTGGGCAAGGCAGCTCTGACATCACAATGTGGGATGTCCACTGGCTCTTCTACAGAGCATGCAAATCAGTCAGTGCTTATGTCACTTTGGGGGAGAAAATGTCCCTGTAACTACAGCAAGAGCTCTGACATCATCATTTAAGAGCCAATTAGAGGATTTTCAACTTGGTTTTCAAAGTGAAAGTAAAACAGTAAGGAAAGGTAGCAAGCCTAAGAGGTAAAACAGTTGAGTGGATTACTTTTTAAAGCTGCATTTCTGGTTTTTTGAGGCTGTATCAGTTAACAGGGACTAAAAGAGACTGCAGGTTGAGCAATCTGCTTGAATATACCGTTGATGTCCTTTGAAGGGGTATACCAATGGGTAGACTGAGTTAGCTAGCCTACACATTGCTTACACCTACTAAGCTGGGCTGAGCAATGCTTAGCATTGCTTAATATTTAAGTTACATTATATTTGCATTGTGGCATTGATTTATTATTCATTACATGTTATTTTTGTGTTTGGTATGCATGATTTATGTGTACGTACACTGTATGGGATCCTTGTGTTTATTAGAGGATTTTAATACTTTATTACAATGACACCTCACATCTGGGCTTAATGCAGTACTCCAGTTCACATATTTATGTTATGTAGTAGGTTGTACAACATAAAACTGTATATAGATTCATTTTACATGTTCAGATTGGCTTTCCTATAGTGAAATCTGTTTAGTGATAACTCAATCTTATGTACTGCTGTGATGGCTTAGTGGTTAACTGCTGTGACTATAGTGTACAGGGTCCTGGGTTCAAGGCCTGCAAAGGCTGCTTATTTTGTTTCTGGTCAGAACAGAGACTAATGCATACAGAGTGCTTAAGGCACTTTTAAGCAGTTGTAAGGAGGTTTGAATGTGTTTGCGCAAAGTTAAGCAATGCTAACCTCCAGTTAAATATGCTTACAGAGAGTTAGCTTCAATATTGGTTGACCTGTGTGCACATTGCTTACCCCCGCACAAACAGGCTTAAACCAACTTATCACTACTTACATATGCTTACTCCCACTTACTACTGCTTAATTATGCTTACAGTTGTTTACTCTGGCTTACCACCATACTAATTTAAACAGTAATGTCTAATAGTTCTTAGGAAGGTGGTGGATTTGGAAACTGTATGGAGTTATCATTCATTATACATTTTACCATCCATTTGTATCCCTGATTCCTGCATACATATACTGTATGGGGCACTTGTGATTATCTGTGGACTTTGCAACATTATGACAATGACACCTCACATCTGCATTTAATGCAGTACTACAGTTCACAAATATATGTTATAAATATATAAATGTTATAAATATATGTTATCATAGGTTATGCAACAAAATAAATTGATCATACAGTGATTTGAGATGGAAAATGGATTTTACTGGAGTGGGACTCAAACTGGGAATGACTGCTTGTAAAGCGAATGCTTTGCCCACTACAGTATTGCTATACTGCTTCATTTGCATATATCTTGCTTTATATCCTCTTGTGCCATTTAAGCTGCAGTAACCATAGCTAAGTGATGGGCAAACCCACGCACCTATGGTTAAATTTAATCTGTTTCATAAAAAAAAAAAAAAAACGTCTTTATATTTAATGTTTTAACTACTGGTCTTGTAAATGTGAGGGGATGCTAATGGGGTTATGCAAACAGCTATGAGCTGTCTCACTTATTCTTATTCATACTCTGGTGTCCTTCATTGCAGGCGTGTATATTCTGAGAGCTCTGCTCTCAGACACGCCCCCTGCACTCGTACATGCTCCATGTCTGTTTAAGAGCTCAGGGAGCATGCCTTCATTAAATATGCATGGCGTGTTGCCATTCTGCTCCTAAAAGGCTGCTTCTGTGCAGGACTAAGCTAGTTCCGCATGGAAGGATAGTGAATCTGGGGGCATGTTTCTTAGCCCATTTAATTGTATCCAAACTGCAAAACTGGTTAGGAATGCAAATGGTTGTTCCATATCCCTTTGAGGAGCTCATAAATAAGTTAAACATCATCTACAAAAAATGAGAGCTTAACTTCACTACCAGCATAATGATAACCAAGTATGTTGGAAGTTCATAAAAAGTATTATATCAGTTCTAAGTTTCATGTTCGTTTTTCTCTTTCACCCCACCTCCATCTTTTAACTGCAGTTTTATCTCTCACCCCCTAGACCTATTCCCATCTTTACTAGCCAGTCTCAGATATACTTTGCCAGTTTATTGGTAATCCTTTTCACAGCTGACCACTGTCTGTTTTTATTTCTTTTGAATCCATGTATTTTCTCTACCTATCTGATTTTTGCTTCCAGCTCTGCTACTTTACCTCTTCTAATTTAAATAAATTCAGCTTAGTTATATCTGACTAGACAATTGTATTATTTCTTTGGTTACTCTGTATTACAACATATTGCATTATACTTGTAAACAAATACAGCCTTTACATCTCTGTTGCATTTGCATTGTACTTGTAAAAATGATAATCCATATAAAATGTTTATATTTGCTATGTTCTGTTTTGCTTTTGTGTAATATGTTGGAGCTTTTCTCCCTGGGTCTCTCCTGAAAATGGGTTATTGCTACTTTGAATCTCCCAGGAAACAAATGTCCATAAATAAAATAACTAAGTAAGTACATATGAAGAGAAGGGGTGAAAGAAAGCATTTCTGCCTAATCTTTCTGAACTTCTGAAATAATGTAGCAGAAATTATAATCATACCAGCACTTTTCTGGAATAAATTAGTAAATGGGTAAAAAAACCTTGAGTAAACCCCATTATTAGAAGACAGTTGAATGGAAAGGCCAAGAATCCTTCACCAAAGCCTTTTTCCGTATCTAGAGTAGGAATTGCTAATGGTCAGGGGCGGCCCGTGCTATTGGACTGCCGGACTGCAGCCCCCTCAAAACAAAAAGAACTAAAAATAAAAATAAAAAATAGAAAAAAAGTTTTTAAAAATTCGTGGACTTCGCGCATGCGCAGTAGTCCAGACTATTGGTCTACTGTATGCGCATGCTCAAGGCAGTCCGGCAGTCCTGATAGGGAAATGTGAGTAGACGTCTGTGCACTTTTAAAGTGCACAGACTCGCTGGGATAACGCTTCGAGGCCGGACTGCAACACCAGCAATCAGGAATTGCTTGCTGTCTCATCAGGAAGGGGTTTGGACTTAATCTCGCGAGTCGCGGGTCTTTGGAGTATTGCGCGGGAAGGGGTTTGGATCTAGCAGTATTTGGATGTACGTTGGTTAGTATGGAGAACGGACAGGTAAGTGTGTTTGAATGTATGGTGCTTACTGTTTAAATATATGGTGTGTGCTTGCTGTTTTACTTATTTGAAGTTGTGTGTGCTTGCTGTTTTACTTATTTGAAGTTGTGTGTGCTTGCTGTTTTACTTATTTGAAGTTGTGTGTGCTTGCTTGTTTACTTATTTGAAGGTGTGTGTGTGTGTGTGTGTGTGTGTGTGTGTGTGTGTGTGTGTGTGTGTGTGTGTGTGTGTGTGTGAAAATGCCCCAGGTGCTCATGGTGGTGTGGTAAAGAATACTAGTCCAACCAGCTGCCAACGATAGAAATAAGCAATAAACAAACACCAGAATATGCTGAAACACACCCGTTTAATAGCAAAGCTTTCAGGTACAAACCCTTTATCAATACTCATACAGGTTACAAATAAATTCAAACATTTAAATAGAAGCCAACAAAGCACATGACCAGCAGCCAAAGATCATGTGATGAAAATTTATGTTTAAAAAAAAAATATATATATATATATATATATATATATATATATATATATATACATAAACTTTAAAATACAATTATTTCAGTACTGAATGTTGTAATTTCACTAATATAGGCTTTAGTGTGACAGCAACATTCAAACCAGGCATCTTGTCAGCTGAAAGTCACACCAAAGCCTATATTAGTGAAATTACAACATTCAGTACTGAAATAATTGTATTTTAAAGTTTATGTATATATATATATATATTTTTTTAAACATAAATTTTCATCACATGATCTTTGGCTGCTAGTCATGTGCTTTGTTGGCTTCTATTTAAATGTTTGATTTTATTTGTAACCTGTATGAGTATTGATAAAGGGTTTGTACCTGAAAGCTTTGCTATTCAGTGGTAGGGAATACCTCAGGCTTGAACCCTGTACCCTGTATGCAGGTGTTAAAGACTTGAGTTCCCTTCCCACCACCATTTGTAAAAAAAATGCAGATTTTTGCCTCATATTTGATCTGATCTGTTCCTCATAATATCTGTGATTTGTAAATGTTGCAATGCTTGATATTTGATGGTGAAGTAGTAGCATTGTTGTCTCACAGCTACAGGTTCTCAGGTTTGATTCTTGGCTGGGGTTCCTTCTTTGTGGGGTCTGTTATCTTCTCCCTGTGTTTGTGTGGGTTTGCTTTTATTTGATGGTGCACTGGTAGCATTGTTGCCTCACAGCTGCAGGTTCTCAGGTTTGATTCTTGGCTGGGGTTCCTTCTTTGTGGGGTCTGTTATCTTCTCCCTGTGTTTGTGTGGGTTTGCTTTTATTTGATGTTGCACTGGTAGCATTGTTGCCTCACAGCTGCAGGTTCTCAGGATTGATTCTTGGCTGGGGTTCCTTCTTTGTGGGGTCTGTTATCTTCTCCCTGTGCTTGTGTGGGTTTGCTTTTATTTGATGGTGCACTGGTAGCATTGTTGCCTTACAGCTGCAGGTTCTCAGGTTTGATTCTTGGCTGGGGTTCCTTCTTTGTGGGGTCTGTATCTTCTCCCTGTGTTTGTGTGGGTTTGCTTTTGTGTCCTCCCATGTTACAAAGACATGTCTGCATTATTTCTTCCTGGGCCTCTGCTGAAAATTGTTTTTTTGTTCCAAGTCAGACTGTCCTGATTAACAAATGTTAAATAAAATTGACAGGCATTTGAATTTCAGACTTCAGGTTTCTGAATGTTTAATTTCTTACATATTTGATGGTGCAGTGGCAATATTGTTGCCTCAGATTCACAGGTATAGGATTTGTGGTTTGATTCTTGGCTGGGGTGCCTTCTTTGTGGAGTCTGCATCTTATCTCTGTGTTTGTGTGGATTTGTTCTGGTATCCTGCCATTTTACAAAGACGTGTCTACAGTATTTCTCCCTGGGCCTCTGCTGAAAATTGTTTTTGTTTCATCAGAAGTAAAATTGACAGGCATTTGAATTTCATACTTCATAGTCTTCAGAAAATACATAGTAAAACAACTTTTTATTCTAGCAATAAATATATAGTAACACAACCTTTTATTATAGCAATTCGTGAAGTTTATAAGATGACAATTTGAAATTTTCCTTATTTTTGGGACTGTAATACCCTGTTAGTGGCTTTGTCCAGGTTTTTTGTGCTAAGGTTGACAGCTATGGCAAGAACTGAATTCACTGAATATGTTTGAGGGCTGTATTCCCTCATTACTGGGTTTGTCCAGGTGTTTTGTGCTAAGAGGTTGACAGCTATGGTGAGAACTGAATTCATTAAATGATAGCCATTTAAGTTTCAGTCTTCCTCTCGTTCACAAAACAGCTGATTTGGCATAGTGGTATGTTGCTCTTGACTGTTTTGCACACGGACCTTGTCTGTAAAATGTACGGTGGTAACGCAGCATTTTTCTTTCACAAAGCAGGTGATTTGGCATAGTGGTATGTTGTTCTGACTCTTTTTTGCACAGGGACTTTGGCAGTAAAATGTATGGTGGCAACACAGCATTTTATTCTAGCAGCTTTCCAAGATTATACAAGCAATGTTTAATGTGTCCTTGGTTTTTGCCCTTTTGACCCACCCCAATAAATTTGGCTTTTTCCAGACTTCTTGTGCTGCAAAGTTGAGATGCAGTTGAGTATTGAGTAGATTTTAGAAGGAGCTGAGAGCTGCAGGGGAAGAGAAGTTTAGTGCTAATAGCACAACAGACTGTGTACTTGCTTTTGATGCAGAAGGTTGTTGGTTCTACTCCCATAAGGGGTGAATGCTGCCGTACTGAAAGTTAAGATACTAATTATGAGCCTGTTATCAGTTTGCAATCCATTTCCTATTGCAATATTACTAGCTTATTTTTAATGTAATTTAGGCAATTTATTCCTCAGGGGCATCAGACACTTTATTGTTCGATGAAATATAAAGGTGACTGCTAGCAGCAACCTCTTCATTACAGATTTATTTAACGTGGAATTATTTAGATGACTTTTTTACTACTTCAGAGATTGTGCATATTTACTGATAATGGTGGACTGTAGAATTGTGCATATTTACTGATAATAGTGGACTGTAGAAGTTTGAGTAGACTTTTATGATGGAAATGTTCTGAATTTGGGCAGTTTTGTTTCATTGTTTACTGGAAAAATGTTCAAAGCAATAGGGAGGTGTATCAAAGAGCAAATGTATGTTTCATATGCAAGGGGCCTATGATTTGAAAACAGCCCAGAATTAATTTTTATCTGCCACAGGTAAAATGTATTTTCTTTGAATGTGGGTTTTAATGTTGTTTCAATGAATGTGAGTTTCAAGGGCAGAGAATTTTTAATGCCAAGTTTGTTTAGCAGATGTCTTAGTGTTTGTGCTGTAAAATGCAAAATAAAACTTTCAAATGAAGTTCAAATCATCATAGAAGTAAATCAGTATGCACATTAGTGTTTATGGTAAATGGAGTGAAATAGCAAAGTAATGAATCATTGGAATGGCTGCAGGGGGAGGCTCCATTCGACCATGGTTTTGTGAGGGGGAAGGGCAGCAAACTTAGACAGCCCCAGCTGAACTATATCTCCCAACTGTCCAGATTTTCAAAGAATGAATGGGTTTTTTGCTTCTTATTTTTGGTTTGTTCCTCATAAAATTTGTGGTTTTCTGGCAAATCATTTAGGAATTAAGTCACTAAATAATGACACACTAGTTTCAGATATCATAACCTACAGAAAAATGCATGCTAAAGTAAGACCTGTTCTATCAACTGTCCCAGTTTATACAAGAGCAATTTTTAGTACTGTTTATATGTTCCCCCAATATATTTGGCCTTGTCCAGATTTATTACATTAACAGGTTGAGAGGTACATGCAAATTGCTTTATAGAATTAGGCATAGCCAAACCTCTCAACTGTCCCTGAATTTGGCTCAAAATGTTGCTCTTCCTCTAATAATCCCTCTGCAAAATAACAGTTTTGGAAGAAAACATGGAGGGTTTACAATTAAGAAATAACTGTAATAATTAGCGTTATAGATTACTTTTATTTCAGAAATGCATGTAGACTCTTTTATGTTGTCAGCTACTCTAGTTAGCAGTACTAATATTAAAGTGTCCCTTCTTTGACAGGTTCCCAGCTGTATTGTGTGGCTATTTTATATTGTTGCATCACATTTTTGGTCCATTTTTCATAAAATTGTGTTTTTTTGGCAAATTAGTGGTAAATCATTAAAGACTGAAGTTAGAAAATAATGACAGGCATTTGAGTTTCAGATTTCATATCCTTCAGAAAATTCATACTAATGCAAGACCTACTATTCTATTATCTTTCTAAGTTTATAAGAACAATATTTAAAAATTGTCCTTATTTTTGGGTCTTTGTCCCCCTTCTATGTATGGCTTTGCCCAGATTTCTTGCCCTGAGGGAGAGAGGTATGACAAATGTGTTAGTGCCAATCACCGTCAGCCAGAGACATTTCAAATTGTGACATACTTGTTGCACCCCACTCCCCCATGTAGTGACTCTAGATGTGTCCAAGCAAAGCAAGGAGCAGTTATGCAGTGTAAATGTGCAGCGTATCCCCCCATGCAAGGTAGACACAAGTACTACAGTGGCTTTTCATCTGTTCTTGATTTTGCAGAATGGTCTGGTTTCTGTCATATTTTTGTACTGTTGATTTATGCTATTACTCAAAGTGCCTGTTGCTCTGTGTTTTAAGTAGCAATGCTTTAATGACCATCAAGTAAGCTTGTCTGAGATCATAACGTGCAAGTAAGCTTTAATAAGCATACTGTTAAAGAATTGCCAACATTGAAGCCTTTCTGTTGTTGCCATGCAGAGAATACTTAACTAGATAATGTATAAACATTGGATATTTAAATGCATATGACAGTATTTGTAGTAAAGGACAGGATTACATTATTTTAAGAAGCTCATTACACTTGTTGGAGACTTCTAGTGATCTCTGAGGGCTTTACCAGTAAACTAAACAGAACGCCATTCATGTGTGGTCCATAACCTGTACAGTAATAATTTAAGCAATCTATCTTGAGCTTGTTTCTTGTTTGCTTTTCATTTTTACTTTGATCGTGTTTTCCCCATGAAACAAGTAGATAGTTGTCAGGCAGCAGGTCTGTTTTGGATAAGAAACATTTTTACAAGTGGGGGCATCACAGAGATTGCTACTTCCAGCATGTTACTGGGTGCTTTAATAAAGCTGAATATAAATTATAATTAGAACTGCAGTGCAAGGAGAAGTAGTTTGAGTTGAGTGCTGCTTGTTTTTCTTATACTTGATTTTGACTGCCATTCTCGTAATGTATTTAAAAAGTAATTTACTTTTTCATGCCTCACAACATTTTTGTTTCCATCTAGATATTAAGTAAGCTGTCATGCAGCCAATGCATTTAAATATTTTTATTCTTTTACACTTCATTTGTTTTGATTGGACTCTCATAATGAGGGTTTGGCACCCATGGCAGCATATTTAATTAAAGTTAGTTTTTGTGGTTTTGAGCATAGCTCCTCCCCTTTCTAGTTGTCCGCACCTCTTCCTATTGACCCCACCCATTCAGCTATCCCCTGCAGCCCCCCTTTGATTTGAAGTCACCAGCCGCCACTGCTAATGGTGGCTTGGAGATGTTTGCTTTTTGTGCAGAAAGAGGAGCTTTGATAATATAATCATGTCTCTGTCAGTCCTTAATGAAAGCACCCTGTTTATGACTGACAAACAACAGGATTAAGGGAATTAGAACATAAGTCAGTATAGACATTAGCAACTTATAGTCAGTACTGAAGACTAAAATAGGTCTGTAGGAAGATAGACAGTAAACATCTTTACATGTTTTAGGAATTATTGATATAATATCTTCCTGCCAGCTTAGATGGACCTGGCATATTATGACAATCACATTCATAGCTTAAAGCATATAGTATAGCAAAGTCTGATAAGTTAGTTAGTACAGATCTTGCAGAAGCCAGTCAGGACCCAAAGATTAACTACCTAAAAGCTTCAACAGAGATTCATAGGTTCACAGTTGCATAGATCTGATTGGCAAGCTTATACTCTACAGGCCTTCAAGAAGATTGATTGCCATGACCACATGCTGGTATTTATCTCCATAAGTGTATGAATATTGTTATTAAGGGAAGTTGCACACTGAGTTCTGATTGTACAATGAAGCTCATTCCACAATGGAGATGGAACTGTATGATGTGTAAGTCAGCTTCTAAATTACTATTTATTTTTAGCATTATGTTCCCCAATCTCATTTTACCTCTGCTGGTGGGCTGCTCCTAACATGTTCAAACAGGAATGAATGAGGTGCTGCCTAATAAAGCATATAAATATTTCTTCTTAGTAACCTTTAAGAAACATAATAGGTGAGAGTTCCTTAATCCTTTCAGATTACTTCATGTCTTCCAACCCTATGATTTTTTTCTAGTAAGGAATGGTATCTCATTCAGGGACAAAGAGGTCATTACATCCTTGTAGTCTTCCCTTATAAGGCTATTTATTGAGTACAATGCCCCCTTTGCCATGTACCTTGCAAAGCACATGCAGCAGCTGGAGAGACCACAGAGGTTCCTTGCCAGGAGAATCCAGGGCCTCAAACATCTAGACTACACAGATAGGCTAAAAGCCTATCTCTGCTCAGTTTCATGCAGACACCTCAGAGGTGACCTCTGTGTGGTATACAAAGCAATCTCAAACCCTGCCTTGATGGGACTGCTACATATTCATAAGTCAAGCTCGACTTGAGTAATCCATATGCACAACCTCAACCTCGTCTGTAATATTAAAAGAATTTGTTGGCAGGACAGATTTGTGTCCCAGAGACACCCCCATCCATGGAATAGACTCCCTCTCCACGTCAAGCAGGGTACCTCATTATCCCTTTTTAAGTGCAACCTGGATAACTGGATAGGAAACAGAAAATACACCCCTGGGATTCCACCTGTGTCATTGCTGGACAGGGGCTTTGGGTGCTGACTTGTCTAAACTTGGGCTGTATGGTATGTTTTCAGATTATTGTAGATGGTTTGTTTGAAGTCTAAAAAATGCAGCAATAGCTTATCATGGTATATCAGCTTCATAACAGCTGTTACTTCTGTTATAGAAGGTAAACCTGCTATGTTTATATACCCGAGCCCAGCCTTTTAATGTATCTCAGATCAATTTGGAGAAATCACAAAGCATAGAACCGTAGTTATCGAATACTTGCAGAATACATCTGGGAGCTTTGAATAGAGTATTAGAAGATAGATATTTATCTATGCATCATTCAATCAACATACTGAAGTAAAAGCTACAAAACTGGTGAATATCAGAATGCTTTATCCATAAAATGTAAAGAATTATTGAAATGTTTTAGCCATAAAGTACTTATACTGAAATATATTTTTCACTGAAGAATTTCCAGGACCATTGTCAGCACAGTTTCACTAATGTAAAAAAATAATTATCTATATCTATATATATCTATACATATATATATATATATATATCTAGAGGTCTACTGCAGATGATCGAACTTTTAAAACATCAACTTTCATATGGCCGAGACGATATGATCAATGTTTCTAAAGTTCTAACACCAGAAAAAAAAATGAAACAAAACAAAAATAAATTACTGAATGTTTTTGCACCCCCCACCCCACCTGCTATTTAAATATACCAACTCTGAGATCACACTACAGTGAGAAAGGGAAATGTTCCCATTCCGTGCTGTAAAGAGATCTCCATTCAGACCGTTTGAAGTTTAAAAACTTTGTTCATATGGTCTCAGCCATATGAAAGTTGAAGTTTTAAAATTTCAATCATGTGTAGGTATATATATATATATATATATATATATATATATATATATATATATATATATATATATATATTTGGAATGGCAGTTGTGAGTTTAATCACAATCCTTAACCTAATAGAAGAAAATGTACTCACTGTTTAGTACAAAATCTCGGAACTGATAACCATGATGTCCTCATTCAAAACTTTGAATGTTTGGAATTGAAAGTATCTGTTAGAGGTTAAGTTTTGCAGGATGGCAGTCCCCCTGCAACTCCCATGTTGGGGCTGGACCCCTACACCCCCAGCATATTATATATACTAACTCTGAGATTGCAGTACAATGAAGGAAAAGGTAAATTCCCTGATCCCCACTGTACCATGATCTCCATTCACAATGCCAAACTCATAATAACGAATGCAACTTTACTTTTATTATTATGGTTCCTACTACTTCAAGTTCGGCATTCTGAACCTTCAGAACCATGATTTTAACCACATGGCATTCACACAACTGCCATTCCAAATTTTGTTAGCAAACCTATATATATATATATATATATATATATATATATATATATATATATATATAAATATATATATATACATATATATGTAGGTAAAGTTGCTCCCTGGTAACATAAAAGTTATTTTAAAGAATTAAGAGACTTAGGAATGGTGTATATGTATATCAGGTACCAAATGCAGTCTCATAAAGATCTAGTAACTATGAGTACTTGCAGTGCATAGCAAAACGCTTGACAGCTGATGAAACTAACAATAGCTGCCTCTCCCCGAACCTCCAAAAAACCTGTGACTGTATTCCAGGTCCCACTCAAAGCATGGGGACCTCCAGCCAGTGCAATGATTACACTAGAAGGCATTCCAGATCTCACAGCAAAATATATAAAGGCAAGAAAACATTTGCAAAAGTAAGGAGTTAAGACTTGAAATAAGTACTGACTAAAACAAATATGTTGTAATTATCTCTTTCAACATCTTAAGCTTTCAGATGGTGACTTTATACCAGCAAAACAGCAAAATGGCTGTGGTATCTATGCTTTCCAGTCAGATAACTCTAAAATATAATTAAACAAGTTTGGATGGTTCTTGATCTTTTGTCTGAGTTTCATGTGAACAAAGGTCAGAAGCTGGTAAAAATCTAAATAAACACCAAAGATCTCTTAACTGGATTGTTTGATTTGCCAGTCTTCCAGAACATTAATTTCAAGTCATGGTTTCAAGATAAAAGAAAAAACTAGTACGTGTAAATATCTGGCATGATAGTGGTCTCTGTTGAATATTCTCAACTTATCTCTGCAGTGACACTCAAAAAAGAAGGACATGTATGCCTTCTGTAAACATTTAGCTAATACAGGAAGGGGAAATCTAGAGCCTTATTAAATGAATAAAAGTAACTCCAAGTAACAAAACATAACAACATAGCTCCATCTGGGTAGGTTTGTGTATTTGTGTTGTGTTTGTGTGTGTTTTGTTTGTTTTTTGTAGTGTGGGATGAAAGGTGTGTGTGTGTTTTTTTTGTGTGGTGTGCGGTGTGTTTAAAAGTCGCAATTTTGCACTTTTGGGATTTTGGTATTTTGATTTTTCAGCTTTATAGCCTCGAGATACTGAAATTCGAAATTTCAGTATTTTGAGAGTATGAAGTGAATTCATATAAATATATATATATATATATATATATATATATATATATATATATATGTGTGTGTGTGTGTGTGTGTGTGTTCATATATATATATATATATATATATATATATATATATATATATATATATATATATACATACACGCGCACACACACATATACACACACACACACACACACACACATACATATATATATATATATATATATATATATATATATATATATATATATCTCAGCTAGAGCGTCTTCTGTATGGAGACATGCGTGAACGGGAGTACCTTCGTTGAAGGTTGTGTGTCACGGCTGGTAACTCGGCATGTAAAAATCAACTACCAATCATTAGCCGACCGGAGTTCCGCTGTGGTGACCCCTAACTGGGAAAAGCCAAAAGACACAAACAAATATATATATATATATATATATATATATATATATATATATATATATATACCTATAGGGGGTCACTTGAGACCATATGATTGAGTGTTTGAAAACCCAAAGCTTTTGAATGGAGATTGTGGTATAGTAAGGATAAGGAAATTTACCTTTTTCCCCACTGTAGTGTGATCTCTGAGTTATAAATGTAAAAAAAAGGTAGATTTTTGTGTGTGTGTTTTTTTTTTTTTTTTGTTTTTTAAGTTTGAGTTTTCTGAAACTGGATCATATGAATTTTGAGTTTCTAAAAACTTGATCCTCTGACATTGACACATATATATAACCTGCTTTGTATGACTTTCATTTACCATGGGGTAACTATATATATATATATATATATATATATATATATATATATATATATATATATATATATATATATATATATATATATATATTTGAAGCACAGAAGAAATTAAATAAAATATCAAGTGTAATCAATGTGGGGGAGAAAGACAGCTGAATTGTCACATGACTACCATCATCTTCTGCATTTGCAATGCTAGAAATCTGTATAACACACTATTTAATTTAGTTAGACAAGCTACTGTTGGAAACTGTAATGCCCTCTTAATTACTGATATCTAGTTTAGCTCTAAACACCCTTACCAGGATACCAGGGTATCATTATCCGCACAAGCACAAGTCAACAAAATATGTTGCGTTTCACTATAAATAAAAATGTCTTCCAGCTACTTCATTTGCCGTCAATGATAGGAATGAAAACTGGTCCACAGAAAAAGCATATTACAAACCTAGTGTTTCGGAGGCCTCCAGGACAAGATCAGCATGCTTTCAAGACTTTTGCAGAAGATGTATCTTAGACTTTCTTTGACAATATTATTATTATGTAAAAGTTCCAAAAAACTTGTCTGCAGGTAAAGTTTGAAAAACCTGCAAAAACCACAGTAGATAAAAAACACGCACTTTCATGATTAGTTTAATAGATACTACATCATTCAAACCAGAAAACCAGTCAACTTTAAAAAATACAATCCATTTTAACTCTTGTGGTTTGAAACATTGATGTGATTGGTTATAATTTTATGACTGGATTAGTTATGAATGAACATGACTGTGGCATTGAAAGGAGTACATGTGATTTTATTCTGGTTATTTGACTGGTTAGCTTTGTATTTTAATGTGTTTCACCCAATGTTTTTTATTCTTTTCTGTAGGTCCAAAGAAGCAGTTGTTAAATGCAAAAGCACTCACCTGTTTCTATTTTGTTTATTAAATACTATATTTTATAGCTGCGTTGGTCGTACAAGGATATTTTATCTAATATTATTATTATTGCAGGAGATTTAAATGTACTGGACATCTACGGGTACTCTCTTACAACCAGTATCACATATATTGAAGACATTTTGCAATGCAGTTTATCAGTAATTATAACCAAGTTGTGATCAGGCCTACTGCAGAAGACAAGATTTTAGATGTAATATGATTAAGTCAAAGAGGTGTTGAACAAAACTATGACTACAGAACTGTAGGAAGGATAATCAGATGATTCCAGTTTAGCTAGGTTGTGCTAGGAGCACATAGAAAACAACCTTCAGTAAGCAAGATTAGAACTTGGAATTTTTATAAGGCAAACTATGATTGCATTAAGGACTTGAAATCAGATCTAGTAAGCAATAACTTTAGTAACAATTGAAAGACGTTTTCTGTGTTCATTGTCAAAGAAATGTAGGGTATATACATAAAAAGCAGAATACCCTATGGTAAATGAGAGCCATACAAACCAGGTTATAAAGAAAAGGTATAAAATGGATGAGAAGCCATTAACAGTAGAATTTATCAAAGAACACTGCAGTGAATATTCCAAATATCTCAGTTTTTTTAGTAGTGATAATACAGCAACAAAACAGTGTAAACCTTCTCTGTGTGGAAGATTTTCAGTCCATATATCTGTAGTTAATCACTGTATATTAATTAGATCAGACAATAGTAGTAGAAGTAGCTAACAATCTCATCTTAAGTAAAAAAAAAATAATAAAAAATATATAATTTGAAATATTGTACAGAATTACTAAGTATTCGAAAATAATCCAAGCAAGTCTGTTTCCAGTCGAAAATCCTTTATTAAGTACACAGACAAGCAATCCAAGTAAAACAAAAATAGAGTAATAGTTTCCTCACAAGCTTTCTAAATATATATATATATATATATATATATATATATATATATATATATATACTTTTTATCAGGCAAGGGAGTGGTTTATTGTGCTGTAAAACAAAGTGTTATTGGTACACATGTTAAATTCATATCCCTTCCTCCATCAGTGTGACATTCGAGCTGGTCCTGCCCTACTTAGTAGCTGTCATAATAATATAACCCTTATGTACTTTAAATAAAATTTATAATGATGTGGTACCTCTTATTTAACCAGGTTATTAAGTAGATTATTAAGTCTGTGATTTCATCCAAGACAATATACTACATGGCTAGAAATATATCAACCTTAGTCCATTTGGCAATCAAAACATATATATAAATCTATACATATACACTTTGCATGTAAAAAATCAATTGTAAATCTCATATTCTATTTTTATAACTTATTGTTAACAAAGATCACTTTTGTCCTTCTAGACTTCTTCAGGTCTGTGTACAAGAACCCTAAAAACTATCAATAAAACTATTATTGTATAGTTAGTTAGTATTGTTATTACACATCGTTTTGAATAAAGTGGAAAAAAGAGAACAAGAAAAAGAAAAAATAATAAGAAAAAATATATGATGATAGAAACAAAATATACACTTAAATTAAAACTTATTTAAAATGGCATTTAAAACCAAATGGTAGAATAAAATAAAATAACATTAGTCATGTAAACAATGTGGCATTTTTTTTAAGTTCCAGTGCACTTTTAATTGAACAGTAGTAGTTTAGTTCAGGCTTCTTAAAAGAGTTCAGCTTTAATTGCCACATGAGTTCATGCTTCTCCAGAATATTTGGGATATCTCCTTCAAGATCACCCATGTCCATGTGATCCAGGATCTGGAACTTAAAACCTGGGTCTCTTTTATGAAGAGAAAGGTGTTTGGCTAGTGCATCATTTTTATATCCAAAGTGTATTTCTAACAGATGACATGAAATCCTATGTTTAAGTTTATTTACAGTCTTGCCCACATAGAATGCATCACATTCATTGCACTGTACCCTGTAAATTACTTTTATAGTGTTACAGTCACGGGGCGGTCACGGCAGTGCAGCGGTTAGCATTGCTGCCTCACAGCAAGAGGTTCTCCAGTTTGATCTTCGGTTGGGGTGCCTTCTGTGCGGAGTCTGCATGTCCTCCCTGTGGTCACGTGGGTTTCCTCCGGGTGCTCCGGTTTCCTCCCGCATCCCAACAACATGTTGTAGGTGGATTGGACACTCTGAATTGGCCCTAGGTGTGAATGCATGCATGTGTGTGCCTTATGTGGAAGGTTGGGCGCTGGGCTGGCAACTCGACACCGTAAAACTCCACTGCCAATCATGAGCAGACAGGTGATCCACTGTGGCTACCCCTAACCGGAAAAAGCCAGAAGAAGAAATGTTACAGTCACCCCGGGCTATAGATTACAGTCACCCAGGGCTATAAACTAGCTAGAATTACCACAGAGATGGAACCATTTTTGAGAAACCTGAACAACTTAGAGAATGATTTTCTAGTGAGAGGCTATGAAAGTCAGATGTTAAAAAACATCCTGGAACCCATTATAGAACTGAAGAGGACTGAAGCATCTTCACTCAACCTCCCCATTAAAAAAATGTTAAGTACTTCCACAGAGAATAACAAATGCAAAAAATAGCTGCATCCTGACATACACTTCAGATTATCACAGTATCAAAAATATTATTGAAGAAAACTGGGACATTGTCACAGGAAACCCTTTTCTGATTAACATCTTAGGTGAAGCCCCATCATTTGTTTATAGGAAGGCCAAGAACATTAGAAGTTTTGTTGAATTTAAACCTAGACCATGTGAGAAAAGCACTAAAAGATGTGAAACTAATTGTAAATTTTGTATATTTATACAGCAAGGTGATAGTTTTTATTGCCCTTATTTAAAGAAAATCATTAAGACCAGTGCAGGGGGTTTCTTGCTTGATATGCTTACTTCTATCTTGTTAAGAAAACCTGCAGTAAAATGAAAAAAAATACCAATGTAATAATAATAATAATAATAATAACAGCAACAATCATCATCATCATCATCATCATCATCACTGTTGTTACTATCACCCACCACCCCTGGGATATTAATAGTGCACTACCTCCCTGTGTTCCCACTAGAACTGACCATTTCTGTACACCACCAGCCTTTGTCAAAATACATACCCACAACAAAATGTTTTCAATGACTTGAAGAGTGAAACTGTAAACCTTCATGTAAACTATACTAAAAAGGGTTTGGAAAGTAATGCATTTAGCACAACAATATTTATTAATTAATCTGATGATTCATTTCCTCTTGTTTCATACAAATATCATTAGAGAAATCAATAAAACTGGGTAAATTGCTATTACTTTTGGCAAAGAAAACTCACTTTGGGATTGTCAGTAAGACGTCATTTAAACAAAAATGAGCCTTTTAAAAAACCTGTTATTTCCAAGTACAGCTTATTTTTAATCATCTCTATGAAATGTATGATTGGATTGATGTTATGGTATTTTATTGTTCTGAGCTACTAATTTTATTAAACATGTTGTACTTGAAGTGAAGTGAAATTAAATGAAATACCAATAAAGTTCATAATCAGATTCCATGCTTCAGTAGTTAGATTTTTTCATTCATTACTATGCATACAGCAACACTGATACTTCGTGCATGGAATAACATTTCCAGAATTTGTTACTGCATGAAATATTCTGAACATACAGTTTTGTTAAAAACTTAACTTAATGTTTATAAGTCATGAAGGTTTTTTTTTCTGAATAAAGCAAAACTTCAGCACACCGCTCATTTTCATTTAGAAATTGAATAGTAACAGAAGTGCTCTGCATTTTTATGGGACATCTTGCTGTCCTCTGGATTATAGAGCAGAGCAGAAAATCACATGTTTTACAATAATCAAAGTTCTACAGCCATGTGTAGGTGCCCTCACCACTCTCTCTATTTCATGTGCATGTTTATGAGTGCATTAGTTATGTGTCTGTTGATAGAATTGTATATCTACACACAAAAGCCCCCTAACATACACACACATACATACATACATACACACACAAATATAGAAAACACAAAAACATGAATACAGATGTGATATAATGCCTTTTATTGGTTCTGTAATAGCAGTAGCCCTTCATCAGAGGTAGTCCTAATATAGGGATTCTGCTATTCAAAAAGTTTGAGTAATTGAAAACTCATGTTGAGCTGCTAAGAGGTACTGCATCACATCTGTTTTCTGTGAGAAGACCAGCAATTCTAATGTTTTTTCTATACACAAATGCATAAAACAGAATCTACATATTACACAATGCATAGGTACATATAGACATGGACACACTCACACATACACACACACACACACACACACACACACACACACACACACACACACACACACACACACACACACATGCATTGATACTTATTAAACAGCAACTTTTTGGAACATTCTGGCTGAATAGCACTGTGCATAAAACAACTATTTTTTTTTATTTAATTCAGCTGGTTTTAAATATGTATGTGCTGCTTCTGTAAAGTTAATATCTGAATGAGTACTTAGAATCTAGCCATGATGTTAAAATAAAATGAAAATTTACATCTGCAAAGTATAAACTAATGATAGCAGATGCATATTATTAGTAATCTGACTCATAGCTGCATTTTTATTTTATATCATACCTGTGTTCTAGAGAATAAGACATAACAGATATTTAGTAGTATGTGTATATCAGTAGAAGTGGCAGTTCTAAAAGTAATAGTAGTAATTGTAGCAGTAGTCATTATTGTAGTTGTTGTAGTCATAGTAACTGTATAGCACCAGTAGTTGTAGCAGGAAGTCTAAATCTCAAAATGCACTCGCTCAAAGCACTCCTTAAAATGGAAAACATCAACGTTTGTGCTGTAACAGAGACCTGGTTCAAGGCAGCAGAAAGCACCCCTGCACTACCAGGCTATATCTCATTCTACACCTTTTGGCCCCAGAACTTGGACTGAACCTCCAAAGGTGGTGGCATTTCCATATTCATAAAGGATGAGCATACCTCCAGACTGGTAGCCCAACATAACGCATCAGAGATACTTCAGGTGCAGCTAACATTAGGTAAGATTGTGATTCAGGTCATAGCCTGTTATAGGTCCCCAACCATGTCCCAAGACACTCACTCCACATTCCTAAACACCCTGGAGAATATTAAGGTCCAACCTAATGCACTCATACTGGGCAACTTCAACTACCCCTCCATTAACTGGGAAAGCTACTCATGTACCAGTAAACTTGCCCAACATTTCCTGGAATTCATTAATTCCAATGGCCTGGATCAGCTTGTTCTTACCCCCATTAGAGGTAGCAACATCCTTGACCTAGTCATTGCTAACATGGGCAAACATTGCTCTACAGCAATAGTCAACTCCTCCCTGGTTAGATCAGACCACAAGCTAATCACCTTGGAAATCCACATCCCCCCACCACTGCAAAGGTAGCCACCATGAAAAACTTCTCCAAAGCTAACTTTGGGCTCCTGAGAACAGAGGTGGCTAACTTCATGGCATCCATGCAAATGGAGAATAGTTGCATGACCGCTGAATCATACACCAATGCACTGTATGAACACATACACAAATGCATGGATCTCACCATACCCAATAGAACCAAGGCACGCTCCTTAAAAAAAGGAAGGCAATCTGGTGGTCCCTTGCCATAAACAAACTCTACAACAGAAGGAGGAAACTGATGCAGAATAAGGTGAAGTCCCAAGACTGAAAAAACTCCACTTATCAGCCTCAACAAAAGTTGAGATCCCTCATCAAATCCTCTAAAGCTAGCTATGAAAACAGAACTGCAGCAGATACTAAAGACAACCACAAGGCCTTCTATAGTTATGTAAAGAACCTCCATGACAATACCAAGATTTACTCTGAGCAACTGCACAATGGTGCCTCCTATACCGTGCCAACAGATATTGCCAATATACTGGCCGACAGATTCATTGCCAACTTTACCACCCCCCCCAAAGGACAAATCACAATACCAGTAGATTGCCAGGCACCCAATATTACTGCTGCACAGGTTAAAACACCACTATCCAAGGCCAAGAATCCAGCTTCTATGGGACCTGACAAGATCCCTGACTGTGTTCTACATGAACTACAGAGTGAACCTCACCTGTGTTCCCTGTTCAATCACAGCCTCACCTCCAACTTTGTCCCTACTGAATGGCGCATTGCTAAAGTCATCCCTCTCCACAAAGAAGGAGAGATTACAGACCCAGGGAACTATCACCCCATTAGCCTGACAAGTCTGATATGCAAAGCTATGGAATGCATCATCATGGACCTAATAAACAAGGATATAGGGTATCTCCAAACTCTGGATCCCACACAGTTTGGTTTTGTGAAGGGTAGATCATGCCTGCTCATCTTGGTCGACTTCTTTGAGTCAGTCACCAGAGCTGTGGATGAAGGCAAAGTGGTTCATGCAGCCTACCTTGATCTGGCCAAGGCCTTTGATACCATTCCCCACTCAGGAATCATAGAAAAACTCACTAAGCTAGGCATCAACCCCTATATCACTAGGTGGGTTGTAAAATGGCTCACAGCTAGAGCCCACAGTGTAAAAGTAGCTGACTCCAAGTCAGACTGCCGACCAGTCATGAGGGGATTGGTCCTGGGTCCTCTTCTGTTTGGTATCTACTTCCTCAGATGTCCAGTCCAACATGAAAGGACTCTGGCTGACAAAGTTCGCAGACGATTGCAAGTTGGGAGCCATTATTAATTCCCCAAGTGATGTTGACATCCTACAGAAAGGCCTCACTGAGACCAACGACTGGTGTCAGAACCATGGTCTTAAGCTAAAAGCCAAAAAATGTGTCGTCATCCCCTTTGGGAAAAACCCAGTCCCCATGAACTACCACATTGATGGTAGTCCACTGAACACAGAACACGTTATAAGAGATCTGGAAACACAGGATGACAGCAACCTCTCTTTTGACCATCACACTGCCACTGTGGTCAGAAAGTCCTTCTGTGTGGTACATCTCATTATTAAGGGTTTTGCATCCAGGAAGAAAGAGGTCATTGTCTCCCTCTAGTATTCCCTCATTAGGCCAATCATTGAATACGATGCCCAATTTAGCATGTACTTCACTGGACACCTGCAACAAGTGGAGATGTCACAAAAGTACCTCACAAAGAGGATCCTAGGCCTTAAAAACTTGTCCTATATGGATAGACTCAAAAAACTCCAACTATTCTCTGTCTCATCTCGCCTACTTAGAGGTGATCTCTGCTTAACTTACAAAGCCATATCTGAACAATCTCATCTAAAGAAATCCCAATCCCTCTGCACCACACGCTCCAGAGACCTCAGCCTCATTACCACAATCAACAGAATCTGCTGGAGGGACAGGTTCATAACCCAGAGACTGCCCATGCTATGGAATAGACTTCCCATATATGTCCAACAGAGCACCTCACTGGCCCTCTTCAAGAGAAATCTTGATGAGTGGATGGGAAATAGAAAATTCACCCCTGGGATCACTCCAGTGGCTCTACTCGGCAGAAGCACTGAAAACTAAGATTGGATGGCATGATGCCAGGGTAATCCTATGGGTTAAGATTGTAAAGGCTCCAGGGGCCCTTAGCCTAGTACACACCTATGAACCTATGAATCTATGAATAGTATCAGCAGTAGTAATAGTAGTACAACAGTAGCATTACTAGTAGTTGTAGTAGTAGTATTAGTAATTGTAGTAGTAGCAGTAATAATGTTGTAGGAGCAGTTTTAGCAATAGTAGCAGTAGTAGTTGTAATTGTAGTACTAACAGTACTAGTTACAATAGCAGTTGTGCTAGTAATTGTAGCAGTTGTAGTAATAGTAATAGTAATTGAAACAGTAGCAAAAGTAGCTGCAGTGGTAGTAGCAGTAGCAGTACTTGTAATTGTAGTAGTAGTAGAAGTAATTGTATCAGTAGCAGTGTTAGTGTTTGTAGTAGTAGTAGTAGAAGTAATTGTATCAGTAGCAGTGTTAGTGTTTGTAGTAGTAGTAGTAGTAGCAGTAGCAATAGTAGTGTTTGTAGTAGTAGTAATTGTAACAGTAGTAGCAGTAGCAGTAGTGGTACTAGTGTTTGTAGTAGTAGTAGTAGTAGCAGCTGCAGCAGTAATAGTAGTAGTAGGGCTATAAATGATAGATGTCCACTGCAAAAGACCTATAAAACTTACGACTGTGACAGCAAAAATTTTGGAAAGGATTACATTTTTAATGCATTTTAAAGAGGATTTTATTGTTTATTTAGATATGTTATGCATTTTATATGTGGGCAGATATAGCTTCTTATGTATATATGTATTTTTATTCTATCTATCTATCTATCTATCTATCTATCTATCTATCTATCTATCTATCTATCTGTCTGTCTGTCTGTCTGTCTATCTATCTATCTATCTATCTATCTATCTATCTATCTATCTATCCATCTATCTATCTATATATATCTCTATATCTATCTGTTTACTTATTTGATTACTTACTTACATAAATTATTAGCAAGGTTAACAAATTGCTACTTTGCCATTTTCATCTATGACTCACACAAAAAAAAAAAAAAAAATATATATATATATATATATATATATATATATATATATATATATATATATATATATATATATATATACATACTGTGCAATGATTTTAAGAAATAATAAAATGCAAGTTAAAAGACAGCCATTATTTTTGTATACAATATTTAAGAAACTGAAATACTCCATCTTAGGCAACAAGCTGAAAGGGCTCAAGGAATAACAAATGCTGCAGTATTTTAATAGATTGTGCAGAGCCTTCTAAACTGAAGATGCTCATTTTATTTCTCCTACATGTATTTACTTATATTACTTTTATCATGAAGCTGTGAACTGCCTTCTGTTTTCTTCTTTTTTTTCAGTAGACACAGAAATAACATATTTCTTTTAATTCAAGAATTTGGTTCACCATCAGACCCACACATACACACACACACACACACACACACACACACACACACACACACACACACACACACACACACATGCAAACTTACTATTTCTTCAAAATACAAGTACCCAGCATACCAGCATACATTTCACCTCATTTCACCTTCCCTGACCATTATTCTAACCCTAACCATTAAACACTCATACACAGATACACACACAGTCAACCACCAGTGCCAAAACGTTTTTTACAAACTACCCAGTCCTGCTTACATTACATTGGATGCCCTACACTTTGACTATTTATTCACTCAACAAAACTTAACACTAGGCCATTTCTGACATTACAAAATCATTTGTCAAATGATTTGTCAGTTTAGAGACTGAGCAAGCATGGAGAAGAGAAAATACTCAATATTATGTTAAACCATTCCCCTTTCTGTATGTTAGTGGGACCTTGGAGTTCATATGCATGGTTTCCTGTCACATCATCAAAAGTAGCTTTGACATTAAGAAAAAAATAGTATGTTAAAATGACAATATGATTTTAACTGAAAGCACTTTTAACTGAAACAGTATTTCTTTGAATATATATAAATATATATATATATATATATGTGTGTGTGTGTGTGTGTGTGTGTGTGTGTGTGTGTGTGTGTGTGTGTGTGTGTGTGTGTGTATGTATATATATATATATATATATATATATATATATATATATATATATATATATATATATATATATATATATATATATATATATATATATATATATATATATATATATATATATATATATATATATATATATATATATATATATATATATATATATATACATATAGCATCTTTTTATCATGAGAGTTGTTAGGGATGTAATTCTGAAGAGTATGTATGGATTGGTGATGTCCACGCTCACATTGTACTCTAAAGTTTGTAGATGATTGAGTTTGTACACCATCACTGATTCACTATGTATTTCAATTTCTTCTTTTCTCCACGGATGTGTGACTGTGGACTTAGTATATAAAATTAAGAGGGGTGTTGGGGGCAGAGGACCCTACATGGGGGGGTTGCATAGAGGCTCGCCCCTTTGTAAAAAAGCTTTTAATGGCATATATGTTGTGTAGAATACATTCACCAAAATAATGTTTCAGTCTAAAGCACATTCAGTCATTTTAACTTTCAGTCAAAGCTACCTTTGATGATATGACAGGGAGCCATATATATATATATATATATATATATATATATATATATATATATATATATGATTTACCTTTAAAATATGAAGGTCCACTTGTTCAATGCTCAGATGAGTGAAAGTCTGTTTTCAACAGTTTGAATTAGTGAACGACAAAATGCTGAACTCATAACAGTGAATGCTAGTGTGCATTCACTATTGTGAATTCAGCATTCTGAGTGGAGATCACACCACAGCGGGGATTGGGACATGTACCCTTTCTCTCACTGTAGTGTGATCTTGGAGTTAGTATATATAATTGGCAGGGGATGTTGTGGGTGCAGGAGTGCTTGCCCCCTGCATAATGGTTGTAGAAGATATCCGGAAGTGACAGGCTTCATACAAAGTCGACATTCATGTGTCAACTTTGTTTTTGTGTGCAAAGTTCACTCCTCTGAGCATTTGACTTTGCAGTTTCTGACATTTCAAGTCATGTAAGTAAAGAGTAGCACAGGTGTGTTCTATATATATATATATATATATATATATATATATATATATATATATATATATATATATATATATATGTATACACACATATGGGATCCATACAGATACTCGACTGCATCTTTCACCAAATCTCAATTTGGTTTGCTTACTTGCGTGAAAGTGCTGTTCACCGAAGCAGCAGTTTTGCGTAAGTATGCTTGTTGTTCTGGTCGTACTATGATGCGGTAAGGGAAAATTCCCTTTTCCCCACTGTAGTGCAACCTTGGAGTGAAAATATTAAAGTAGAGGGGTGTGAGGGGCTTGCCCCCCTACATTCAAGTAATTTTTTTTTTTTAACATATTTAACAAAAGCGCTTTTTCGATGAAAGTGCTTTCATTAAAGTGTGTTCACTGGTAATGGATTCAGGCTTTTGAACTTTCGTTCAAAAATCCTAGATCCATATATACATATATATATATATATATATATATATATATATATATATATATAGATATGTACATATATATATTTATATATATATATATATATATATATATATATATATACTGTGTGTGTGTGTGTGTGTGTGTGTGTGCGTGCGTGTGTGTGTATGTATATATATATATATATATATATATATATATATATATATACATATATATATATATATATATATATATATGTGTGTGTGTGTGTGTGTGTGTGTGTGTGTGTGTGTGTGTGTGTGTGTGTGTGTGTGTGTGTGTGTGTGTGTGTGTGTGTGTGTGTGTGCATGGTTACAGTCTGAAACATTAAACACTCATATAAGGAACAGTTTGTCAGGCTGCAGAACACAGGGAATGCTCATATGAGTGAATGTGGTTTTCAATGGCCACCAGCATTTCTTATTGGTTACAGTGCACTGGTGTGAGAGAATTTCTTGTTAGCCCACTGTTGTGTAGTCTCATAGTTAGTAAATATGATTAGCAGATAAAGTGGGGTGTGGTGCGTGGGGGGGGGGGCTGCTCCCTGTAAACAATGTTTTTCAGTTTTATTTGTCTTCATTTTCTATTCGATCTTAAATTATCGTTCATTTGATAGTCTACATTTTGAATGTTTTGTGTTTAATTATATACTTGTATATATAAATGTGTATATGTACACACACAAGCACACACACACACACACACACACACACACACACACACACACACACACACACACACACACACACACACACACACACACACACACACATCAAAAACACATAATCTCAGTGAACAGGGAAATATTGGAAGGAATATATACCAAGTCTCCCCATTTCTCCACTGCTGTTTATTTAAATAATCACCAAACACAAATTGCTTCACTTACTATGAAATGGTGAGTTGTTCCAGCACTAAAATACATTACGGAAGCATCCAGAATTGTTGGTTATGACATAATGCACTGCAGTTGGTATGATAACTTTTAACCTTTATGAAGAGTTAGTCACCAAAAGCAGTCAGTGGCAAAAGCATTTTGATTCTGCCATTTATGTACATTGTTCCCACTTGAATAAGAATAATACATCTTATCTAAGAATTACAAAACACCTCTAACATCCAAATCTAAAATCTTTAACCATTTCTAATAAATTATTATAAATAAAAGCTGTCTATATGATGCAAATGTGAGGCACATGCAAGATTTCACACAAAATATGTCAAACCCTAAACTTCCCTTATAATATAGCATAATAATAAAGCATTTCAAAAGCAAAGTTATAGCTATCAAATGGCATTTTTTCTAATTAGATATGTTAGAATTTAAATTAAAAAGTCTGCTACATTACATGCTTTTATTCTGTTAAGTAAAGATTTTTTAATGGATTTTCTTTTCAGAATGCCATGCTGACTAAATTGATTTTTACCTAAAGCCTATAATTTCAGGAAGTTTCTTTACTACATTATTAAACATGATACTTGAAGATAGGCATTTGCTATCTGGAATGTGGGATGGGAATTACACTTTGATGTGGGTGGAGGCTATATGTTGGAGGTAGGTGTATAGTTTTAGATCTCTTGACTATTCCATTTTTCAGTATAATTAATATAAAATTCCCAGCCTACCAGCAAGAAATATCAGCAGTTTGCTGGACAGCAGTGCACTGCAAAAAATCAAGATACTGAATTCTATACTGAAATTATAAATAACAATTATATCAAGGTTCAGAGCAATGTAATGCAGAGAGACAATTTAAACCACAGCGAACTTGGACTTAGTTATGCTTTTTTCGTAATTAATAAATGACAAGTATTGGTGCTTGTAATAAACGAGGCATAATAAATACATTTTAAACTAAAGGTATTTCTGGTCTGCAAAAGATAGTTGCATTTCACTGCTGTATTGGTGTTATGATATGCAGACTGTCTCTCTGCAGGTAGGTATCAAGAACAAAAAAGTAGTTTCTTAAGATGTTGTAGCGAGACACCTCAGAGCCACTCGCACTTTCTAAGCATTTCACTTGTTTTTTGCTGATCTTAACTCATTCCATGTACTAGAAGCTTCTAATCAAACTTATAATGATGCCTTTTGACAAGGGCTAACCTACTAGTCATTGAATTCGTAATGGATGAGCATTGAATTAAATGTTTTGACTTTGTACCTGATTACTGTTCTCCTTAGAAAATTCCTGTTGTTGGGATTTCTATTAGTGTTCTGGCAGAGATAGTATAGTGCGTCGTATGTTCCCTTTCCCTGGGTCTGCTCATTCATAAATCTAGTATATACAAGTTTGGGTCTGTAAATGGTTTGCCCATACTTGAGTTGGGGTGCAACAGGAGGCTTCTCTCCCTTCAAAAAGCACTTTAAAAAACTTTCAAGAGGAATGTTCACTCAGTAGATTCTAGCTGAACCTATGCTGAGATTTAACTCAACAGGATACATGGGAACATTTAAAAAAAAATCAAGTTGTGAAATTACAACTCAAGCGAATGCTCATATCTCTAGAACAATAACAGTTAATAAAGAAGTGCAAATGGCAAACTTTTCGACACAAACCACTGTTTACAGTGAGAGCATTTATTAGGCTCTACATTATAAACTGTATTTTATAAGTCACAGTAAACAAATTAGAATTTTTGGGATAGTCTCCAAACAACTTACAGTTCTTCAATAATTAGTCAAATTGCAACTATACTCATTGCAGCCGTTTTATTCATCCATCTGTAATTTTTGGCATGATGCCAAGCAACAGTCATACCTCTCAACTCTCCAGATTTTTGAAGAATGTTTAGATTTTTGCTTCATATTTTTGGTCTGTTCCTCATAAAATGTGTGGATTTCTGATAAGTCACTAAGGACATTTGAGGTTCAGACACTATCATTTTCAAAAAAAAATGCCTGCTAATGCAAATCCTGTTATTCTAGGAACTTTCTAAATGCTTAAGAGCAATATTTAAAATCTGTTCCTATTTCTGGGCCTTGTCCCCCCATTATATTTGTTTTTTTCCAGATTTCTAGTACTAGAATTTGAGAGGTATGGCAACAGTCTGTTGCTCAATTATTCAGGTATCTAGAGAAATATGAAAATTCTGACCAACTAAATTAATAGTAGGACAGATTGTGCATATCAATGTAGTTGTGTGGTGCATCATGTGTGCTTTAGAATGAAATAATCAATTGATTGTATCCAACATGGTTTTGGAATTATAACTACAAATATGAACAGACGATATTAAATTCTTGGAGGTGTTGGTAGGCTGATCAAAGAAAGCTGCTTTAGTAACACTACACTGGACAGGTCAGTAAAACTGAAAGCTTAGCCTGCATCTAAACTTCAGCTATTACACCACTAGCAAGCCTCTCTCTTTTGGTTGGCCTTAGAGCAATGGGATTGTTTGCCAAACAACTTTTTCTTTGAGGAGGTGCATTTTTCATTTTGGTGGGGGGGGGGGGGATCAGAGTGAGGTGTAGGTAGTTGTCAGCTGCTGACTAGTTAAATTTTATGAATGACTTCCAGGATATATCATTGCACTGATATGATGTGAAAGAAGTCTTCAGTGCTGTTGCACTTTAAGGAACAGCACAGCTTAGAGGGAATACCCTTCATTGATGTCACTGAAGAACAGGCAAATAGAGGTTCAAAAGCAAGTAATATTAGAATAAGTTACCGAGGTACATAATCTTTTGTTTTATCATCATTACATTTGCTAAATTTACTCACAGATCCTTAGAGTACTTCAGGGTCCTGTTGTCCATGTAGTGATCCAATTAATTTTGGAAGGCCTGCAGTATCCTCACTGACTTGTTCAGATAGATGACTCACTTAGTTGGTGTTACATTTGAATTGGCTAGGACTGGAAAAAGATAGGCATTGAGAATAGTCAGGACCAAAACTACTTTAGATTAGGAATGCTTTGTAGAAATATCAGTAGACATCTCTTTCAGATTAAAATTTGCAAAAACTCAATTTCCACATGTCCAGAAAGCAAAACTCAGGGTTTCATCCACATAATCAATGAAAAAAAAAAACCTCCCATCGATAATAGTCAGCCAAATTTGTATAACTGACCGATCTGTGTAGTAGTTCCAGTACTCAAAGACGGGGAGTCATATTAGATCCAAACAATATTAGAGCCATTAAACTGACCAACATTATATGTATATTCATAGAGAGGGTCATAATGGATTTTATTCAGAAAGACTCAGGACACCTACTGTTGTTAGATATAGAAAAGATAAACTTGTTACTAGGATATCTCATTTTGGAATCTTATGGTTTTCTTTAAAGTGGAAACGGCATAATTTGCCCAGGGCAGTCATGATTCATACTACTAATCTCAACCTTCATAAGGCATTTGACACTCTTCTACATAAAAGGATAATTGAAAACAAACATTAAATGTTAAGCCATATGTAATTAATTGGTTAAGTTAAAACAGTTCCAAAGCAATAGCATATAAGTCAGAGTGGGGACTTACCTGTCCATCCCAATGAGGGTTACCATTTTCATCCAATTCTGTACATTACTGGAACCACTTATATTTCTATTGTCTGCTTTCCTCAGGTAAAAGGTTATGGGCTATGGATAACCAAGCATGTTGAGGATGACAAACCTGATGTTAGAGCTACTTCAGAAAAATGCTGGAATGCTCCAAGATGGTCTTCAAATATAATACAACTGATGTAGAAGTAATAACCTCAAATTTAACATTAGTATGTCTGTCATCATGAGACTTGGCAAAATAAATGTTCAAATTATAAAAAAAAAAAAAAAAATCATCATTAAGAATCTAGAAAAAAATCTAGACAGCAGTTTCAATTTTGTTCATTTATGCATTTGCCAGTATACTAAAGACATATTCTGTATATTATCTTTGGCTAAAGAGCATGTTTATTCACTTTAGATAGATCACTGTACAGCTTTATACTGCACTGATCCAGCCCATTATCAAATTATGAGTCTACATTTTGTAGCCTTCAGTCGAGCTAGCTGTAACAATTTGGAAAGGTGTGATTATTCCTTACTATAAAATTCTTAGGGCTGGAAAATTTGGCTATATCTTTCTGCAGCTTAACTATTCTCTTATGACAGAAAAAAAAATACTTAGCGTAAGATAAAGTGTTTTCAATCAGTGTGTTTTCTGTCTTCTGAAACAAACACTATATAAAGAGAAAGTTGTGCTGTTCTGCAACTTTAGTTAATTAACGGGATCCAGAGTAAGATGCAAAAAACATTGACAAATACATAGTCTGCACACATAACTATCAATCAATAGAAATCAGACAACAACATGTCCATCCATCCCTCCATCCATCCATCCATCCATCCATCCATCCATCCATCCATCCATCCATCCATCCATCCATCCATTCATTCATTCTCCAGTTCCAGCTTTATTCTAAGGCTTGTAGCCAACTGTAGATGGAGCATTAATCCATTGCTGGATACACAGACATGTATCACACACACACACACACAGACACACACACACAGACACACACACACACACACACACACACACACACACACACACACACACACACACACACACACACACACAGATGCACTCACACATACAAACACAAGACAAAAATACATATGAGTATCTTGAATCATTGCCAGTTTTTCTTCCAGCATGTCTTTTGTTTGCAGTTTAAAAAAAAAAAAAAAAAGCACTCTAGTCAAATGTGTTGAGACACGAGAAAGACATGTTGCCTACACACACACGTCAGTCCAATTGGGGATTGTACTGGAAATCTGAGTATTATAAGACTGTAGCAATAACCAATGCATCACTATGTTTCCCATATAAGGAATTCAGATGACACATATCAGTTTTTGCAGTGTCATATGCAAGCACACTACCCAAATTTTATTTTATTTATTTTATTGTAGTTTGTTTACCAGGATGGCCCTATGGGCCATGAGGACCCCATTTTCCGTGGAGTCCTGGGGAGAAAAGCTCCATTAATACTAAGTAATCAAGTACAAAATTACAAACATAACAGCAGTTACAAAGTACACAAAATACTTGATAAGGCATAGACAAAAATACAAATGACTAGTGATTAGATGGAGAAAGTACCTGCAACATTCTCTTGGACGTGGACATTTATCCAACCACAAATATGCAAAAACTGTTCAACTGTCAAAGCAGACATTTTAAACATCTGAATGTCAAGTTATTTTGTTGAAAGGTTAATAGGTTATTAATAGGCAAGCTGCCCTTGAGGGCCATTTTAAGTCTAGCCAAATTTCCATAAAAGTTTAAATAACATTTTAACATCGATACTTTGTCAAAGCCAACAGAACTACTAATAAAAAGCAACTTCTGCTCCTAGAGTTGATGACATGACTATACAATTACCAGCAAACTCTTTGACACTTAAGAAAGGTATCCCACCTTCCCATTATCTAATCCCAGAAGCACTGTAGGAATGCAGTGGACACCGTGCCTTCAGCTTTTGCCTGATGATATTAAGGCAAATTGATGGGTGCTCCTCTTGACAATAAAAATCTCTTTGGTTCTGCAGCTGCTGTTTTTTAAGTCTCTTCAGGTGAGGGGTAAGGTTATGCAGGAATTAAAACATATTTTTGTTTCTCCTGTTCCCAAATTTCCAAAGAATTATCCTACCAAGTATGCCTTTGTACATAGACAGTCTCACCCTCTTCCCAAATGTAAAAAGGTTTCTAGAAGGGCTCCTCCTGCTAAGTCTACTTAGACTCCTACAGCTCAAAAGCCTACTTCTCCTATGCCAAATTCCTCTATCTCTTTGTCTTTCCCTGTCCATTCAAAATTGGTTAAGGATCACTCAGGATTCTTGGATTATATCCATTATCTGTCAGGAGTATTACATGGTTTAGAAAACCCTTTCCTCCTTTATTGGGCATTCTTCAACCTCAGGAACAGCTGCCCTTTTTTTCCGGATGTTCTTCAGAGCTTTTATCTCAAGGCACCATCCAAGCAGTTTCTGGTCCTCAAGGGGGAAGGGGTATTATTCCAGAATGTTTCTGGGTCCAAGAAAGAAGGCACATGGAGACCCATTCTTGAGCATTTCCAGCTCAACACCTTTTTAAAGGTTCCCTCCTTTTAAATGCTATTCCTTCAAACTTTGTTTCCTCTTCCTCTACCTCAGGCTTTCCAAGTCTGTCTGGATTTCAAGGATATATATTCCTATTCATCCCCATTTCAGGAAATGTTTTTCTGTTTCTTCCTTACATTTTCAGTTCTCTGCTTTGCCCATTGGTTTCTATACTGACCCAACTGTCTTCACCGAATGTCTTACTCTGGATGACCTACTCATTCAGGGTTCCTGTCCAGAGACCTTGCTTCAGCACCTTCACTATGCTATTTCCCTCTTGCTGAGCCTAGAGTTTACAGTGAATTTTCAAAAACTCTTCCTGTCTCCTTCTCAGGATTATGTTTTCCTCAGATGAAGGCTCCAGACTATTCCTATGCTAGCATCCCTGCGTCTTCCTAAGGCTTTAACTTTGATTACATCCCTTCCTCCTCTGGTCTCAGTTACAGACAGTGAGTTTCTAAGGACTCTAGGGTACATGGCTTCCACCATTCCTATGGTTCTTTTAGTCAGGCTTCATATGAGAAGGCTACAGTGGTACCTAAAGTCAGTCTAGTTTCAACATTCCCATCCTTTGGACTTTTCATTTCCTTTTCTTCCATGCCTCAGGCTAGAGCTTTGGTGGTGGATTCATCAACTGTCTCTCAACCCAGGGCTTCCTTTTCAGCCTCTGGTCACCTCCCAGGAACTCTTTTCAGATGCCTCAGATGTAGGTTGGGAAACCTCTTTCAACCATATAAAAGTTCAGTGCCTGTGGTTTCTTCATCAGAAGAAGGAACATATTGACATCAAAGAGATGACTGCAGTTCTTGTGGCTCTTAGGACTTTTTATTCTCCATTCCTTCCAGGGCTCCTCAAAATCTTTACAGATGATACCACAGTGATATGATACATCAAGAAGTGAAGGGGGGGGGTGGTGCATGGTCTTACCTCTTGTTCAGACTAGCTATTCAGGTTTGGGATCTGGCTGTCCAGTATCAGGTGATTCTTCAGGTGCATTATATTCCTTCAGGCCAGAATATTGTGGCTGACTCTCTGAGCAGATCCATAGCACAGACTCATGAATGGATGCTTCACAGAGCTGTGTTTCAGGACATTGCCCACCAATGGAGATCTCCTCAAGTAGATCTTTTTGCCTTCCCTCTGAGTAGACAACTGTCTCTCTTTTGCAACAGAGTCTTTCAGGACATTGCCCACCAGTGGAGATCTCCTCAAGTAGATCGTTTTGCCTTCCCTCTGAATAAACAACTGCCTCTCTTTTGTAACAGAGTCCCATGTCCTCTGGCTTGGAAGGTAGACACCCTCTCTTTTTCTTGGAAGGGGATTTTTATGTCTCCCCCCTTCCTGTCAAACTGAGGGTCTTGTTTAAGATAGAACAGGACTCTCCCAAGATCTTGTTGGTGGCTCCCTTCTGGCTCATATAGCATTGGTTCCCTCTTCTTCTGCACTTAGCCAAAGGCAATCCCTCACAGGGAGGACCTACTGTCACTAAGCAAGGGGTCCCTCATCCATCCCCACTTGTCCAATCTTCAGCTGACACTGTGGGTGATGGGGATTGATCTGTTTTATGCACCTTTTTTCTGAGGGCATGCTTCAGGTTCTGCAGGTGGCCAGGAAACCCACTACCAGGAAATCTTATTTATCCAAACTTAAGAAATCTTTTGTTTGGTGTCTTGCTCATAACCTGGATCTATTTTCTGAGGAATTTTCTTTGATTCTCTCATATTTGTGTGAATTGCTCAATGCTGGGTTGCCATACTCTTCAGATAAAGCACACATTTCAACTATTTCTGCTTGTCTGCCTTTGACTACTCCATTGGCTTCTAGATTTGAGGTCAAACAGTTCCTTTAAAGAGTCATTCATATTAGACCTCCCAGAAAGCCTATTCCTTCTTCCTGAGACCTTAATTTTGTTTTTGAAAAATTGACTCAGGCTTCTTTTGAGACTGCAGCTTCATATTTCTTACAGCATTGCACTTGGAAAACTGTTCTTTTGGTCCTTACTTCAGCAAGAATGGTTTCTTAGCTTCAGGCCCTTATGGCTATACTTCTTTTTTTAATGTTTCATAGAGACAGGATGTATCTTCTTACTAATCCTTCTATTATGCCCAAGGTTGTTAATGAATTGTCTCTTAATCATTCTATTCATTTGTTCACTTTTTTCCCTTCTCCACAGTCTGCTAGTGAGAAGGTTCTTCAAATCTTGGATTTGCACAGACAACTCAGATACCATTTGGATAAAACTAAAACATTTATAAATCTGAGCAACTTTTTTTTTTTTTTTTTTCATCCTAGGCCTTTAGGTTTGGCTGTTTTTAAACAAGATATTTCATTCTGGATTTCTAAGGCCATTTCCTTTTGTTAACCTTGTCATGGGAAAAGCCTTTCTTCTTCTGTTAAGGCTCATTCTACCAGGGCTATGGCTTTTTCTGGTGCTTTTTTCAAAGGATTGAATATCAACTCTATCATTGAGATAGCTACTTGGACTGAAGTGCATACTTTTACCAAATATTGTAAGTTGGATATGCTTTCCAGTGCTAGAGCTGGATTTGCCAGGTATATCCTACAAGGCTTTCTTGAGCACTTTGGTGGATTTTCCTCCTCCCAAGTTTCCTCTTGAGCTTTTGTACTCTCCTTAGTGTAATGAATACTGCAAGAGTGATGTGGAAGGACATAGTACAGTTGTATAAAATCCTACTTAATGGTGGATGCCCTTCCCTTCACTGTTGCAGTACTCACTCCATCCCTCCTCCCCCTTTTTCTTTCTCCTTCTTGATGCACATGTTCTTCTTATACTCCTTGGACTTTTGTTCCTCCTGCAGCTTTTCAGTTCTGAGGAAGGTATGTTTATACATCATTTTTATACCCTACACCATCAGCAGGTACCATACATGTGACATATGACTTCCCTATTATAACCTAAGGCTTTGGTATATTGGCCGGACATTGGGCTACCCTTGGCAGGGGATCACTAGTATAATGAATACTGCAACAGTGAAGGGAAGGGCATCTACTGTTATGGTAAGATTTTACACAACTGTATTTTCAATTAATGACACATGCACCTGACAGAGTGGCAGGGGTGGGAGAAGCAGCCATAGCGAGTTTGTTCATCCTGAGGAGATGGAGGCAGCCAGGTTGTCACATTGATGACACCTCCTGTTGAACTAACAAATGATCTCTACAAAGGATGACATGTTGGCTGATACAACTCACGATGCTAACACTGCTCAGTTGGGGGATGAAAAGGGAAGCCCACACACACATACAAACCTAACCAAAGCAGCCATTCTGAGACTAGCAGGCTGCTTGAGGAGAGTGGTCAGGTGGGGGGGGGGGCATGGGTCAGGGTGGAGGGGCACTCTACCACATGTGAGCAACCTGCTCCCTTGTTCTTGGCTCCCACATTATGTGAGAACCAATATAACACAGATAGTTTGGATATATACTTTTTGTAGAACAGACTAAGATAATTCAATCATCCTTGTGGCTCTAGTTAAACTAAACTATGTATATTTTTTTATTTATCCTTTGTTGACCAGGTTAGTCCCACTAGGATAGTAACCTTTTTTTCAAGGATAACCTGAGGTGGTATTTATACTACTAGATGAAATTTGGCCAGGGAATAGGTACCATGAGATCTTTTATATTCACATGAGCTACCACCAACTGAAAGGATGACATACAGCATCCCAGTTATGCTGCACTGCAGTGTTAACAATCAATCTACCTGGTGTTGGAATAGAACCCACAGCCTTTTGCACCAAAGGCAAGTGTACTACCTCTTGCACAAATGACACTGACCAAAATAAAAAAAAAAAAAAGAAATATGGAGATATAAGATAAGAATGTTTTGCTAGCAACAGGAATGTAGGCAGTAATTTCCAGCAAGTGATTGCACATTTATAATAAAGAAGCTAACACCCATCACTTTTATTATAACGTAACACCATACAATGGTACAGTCAATGTATCCATAAGAAATATAATTTATATACTGTCTATCTCTGAAATGGAGTTTGATGGAACATCTTTCATGCTCGGTGTCAAATTTCACTTATTAAGGTATGAAAGGTTTTTTAGCCACTGAGAAAGCATGAAAAGCAATGTGTAGATTAGCAAAAAGAAGGAAACCTGCCAACTAGCTTTCAAAAAGTATTTCATCACGACTGTATCAGGTAGTGCATGATGTCTGGTCTTCTGCAAGTCTATATTTATCTGAGACATTTGTTGTTTCACTTCAATGGATGCAACACATTCCTACAAAGCATTTCTAGGAGAGATCCTCTCAAGTGCTCATATAGTGCCCCCAGACCCAGATTTCCACCTGTTTGCACATGACGTATTAAGTAAAGGAAGTGTGCATGCCTTAAGTCTGATCTTCAAAGGCAATTATTTACATCAGCTATTGTCTGATAAAGATTGCTGGTAGAAAAGATATTATAATATCTAACTCTTTCTACCTTTTTTCTTTAGAAAGAGGTTCATCAGTTCAGTCACACTTTTCTGCCTGGTTGACTTCCCCATATTCATCACTCATGTTAGCATTACTATAAGACCCCCTTCACCAGTAAAGTAAACTGGCACTACCAACCATGTAGTCAAAAATAAATAGTTGTAGTGCATTTAATACTGTAGGAATATTTTAAAACACTTGGTGAGATTCACACATCTTTCTGCATTAGTTCATAGGTTGGTACCAGACTATCGGCCCTAGGGCCTATACAAGCCTAGCCATAACAATTCCCTGGATATTTCTTCCCACAATATTTACTTCTCTGGACCCCTGTCTAGCAGGGTGACTGACATGATCCCTGGGGTGAATTTCCTATCTCCCATCCAATAATCAAGGTTCCTTTTGAAGTGGGCCAAGGAGGCCCTCTGCTTGACATGTATGGGCAGTCTATTCCAGAGTCTGGTGAGTCTCTAGGTCAGTAACCTATCCCTCCAGCATGTTTTGTTCATTGTGATGACAAGGTTTAGATCCCTGGAGCATGTGGCTCTGAGGGATTGGGATTTCTTTAAGTGGAGCATGTCCAACAGCTCAGGTGACATGGACTTGTATGTTAAGCAGAGATCGCCTCTGAGTAGACGATATGCCACAGAGTATAGCTGGAGTTTTTTTAGACAGTCAGCATATGGCATCTGCTTTAGGCCTGTGATTCTTTTAGTGAGGTATTTCTGTAGCCTTTCCAGCTGTTGCAGATGTCTTGTGAGGTACATACCAAATGAGGCATTATACTCTATAATGGTTCTAATGAGGGATGAGTACAGTGGGACAATGACCCCCTTTTTTCTGGATGAAAAGCCCTTAGTGATGAGGTGTGCCACATAGATGGATTTTCTGACTGTTGTGGCGATGTGGTTATCGAAGTGAGACCACTGTCCACCTGTCTCCCTAAGTCCCTCATCACACTTTCGATGTTTAGTGTACTGCCACCTATGTGGTAATTCATGGGTACATGTTTTTTTCCAAAGGGGATAACTATACATTTCTTGGCATTAAGCTTGAGCCCATGGCTCTGGCACCAGGCATCTGTTTCTGTAAGGCCCTTTTGTAGAATATCCACATCATTTGGGGATTCAATAATGGCTCCCAGTTTGCAATCATCTGCGAACTTTGTTAGCCAGAGTCCCTTAGTGTTGGCCTGTACTTCAGAGAAGTAGATGCCAAACAAGAGTGGTCCCAGGACTGAACCCTGAGGTACTCCACGTGTTACTTGTCTGGAGCTGGATTTGGAGTCGGCTGCTTTTACAGTCTGGGTTCTGTCAGTAAGCCAGTTGGCAACTCATCGAGTGATGTAGGGATTTATGCCTAGCTTAGTAAGTTTATCTATGATTCCAGAGTAGGGGATGGTGCTGAAGGCCTTGGCAAGGTCCAGATAGGCTGTGTGGACAACATACCCTCATCCACAGCTCTGGAGACTGATTTGAAGAAGTCAATCAGATTCAGGAGACAAGATTGGCCCTTCACAAACCCAAACTGGGTGGGGTCCAGTGTTTGAAGGTTGCCAGTGCCTTTGTTTATAAGTTCCATGATAATGAGTTCCATGTCCTTGCAGATCAGGCTTGTCAGACTGATGGGACAGTAGTTCCTGGGATCCAAGGCGGATCTCCCCTTGTGGATTGGGAATAACTGTAGCTGTGCACCACTCAGTGGGCACGAAGCCTGAGGTGAGGCTATGATTAAACATGACACTTAGGTGAAGTGCCAGTTCATTTTGTAGTTCATGTAGTACACAGCCTGGGATGTCATCTGGTCCCATGGAAGCTGTATTCTTAGCTTTGGAGAGTGCAATTTCTACCTGTGTGGCCGTGATTACCGGAATTTGGCAATCTTTTACTATTTAGATGGGCCCTTTTGATGGTGAGAGGGGGTAAAGTTGGCACTAAATCGATCTGCCAGGGTATTGGCAATATCTTTGGGATCAGTATATTTAATGCCATTCTGTTGTAGCTCAGAGCAGATCTGAGCATTGCCATTTAGATTCTTGACATAACTATAGAATGCCTTGTGGTTGTCTTTGGAATCTTTGGCAATTTTATTTTCGTAACTAGCTTTTGAGGATTTTATGAGGGATCTCAGCTTCTTACTGAGGCTGGTGAGGGAGTTTTTTTGCATCCTGGTATTTTCCTCTTTTCTGCAACAGTTTCTTCCTTCTGTTGTATAGTTTGTTTATAGCAGGGGACCACCAGATTGGCTTCCTTTTTTTGGAGAAGAGCATCTTGGTTCTGTTTGGGATGGTACGATTCATGCATGAGTGGATGTGCTCATACAGTGCCTTAGTGTAGGATTCTGCAGTCAAACTTTCAGATCCAGTCTGCATGGGTGTCATGAAGTTTGTCACTTCTGTCTTCAGTAGCATGAAGTTGGCTTTGGAGAAGTTTTTTAAGGAGGTTTCCTTACTGGTGGGTGGGGGTGGGATGTGGATGTCAAGGGTGATTTGCTTATGGTCAGATCTGACCAATGAGGGGGTGACCACTGGTGTGGAGCATCTATCTCCCATGTTGGTAATGACCAGGTCTAGGATATTGGAGCCCCTGGTGGGATAAGGGATTTGTTGATCCAGGGCACTGGAATTTATGAATTCCAAGAACCATTGGGAAAAGGAGTTGGTATCAACTTCCAGCAAGTGATTGCACATTTATAATAAAGAAGCTAACACCCATCACTTTTATTATAACGTAACACCATACAATGGTACAGTCAATGTATCCATAAGAAATATAATTTATATACTGTCTATCTCTGAAATGCAGTTTGATGGAACATCTTTCATGCTCGGTGTCAAATTTCACTTATTAAGGTATGAAAGGTTTTTTAGCCACTGAGAAAGCATGAATAGCAATGTGTAGATTAGCAAAAAGAAGGAAACCTGCCAACTAGCTTTCAAAAAGTATTTCATCACGACTGTATCAGGTAGTGCACGATGTCTGGTCTTCTGCAAGTCTATATTTATCTGAGACATTTGTTGTTTCACTTCAATGGATGCAACACATTCCTACAAAGCATTTCTAGGAGAGATCCTCTCAAGTGCTCATATAGTGCCCCCAGACCCAGATTTCCACCTGTTTGCACATGACGTATTAAGTAAAGGAAGTGTGCATGCCTTAAGTCTGATCTTCAAAGGCAATTATTTACATCAGCTATTGTCTGATAAAGATTGCTGGTAGAAAAGATATTATAATATCTAACTCTTTCTACCTTTTTTCTTTAGAAAGAGGTTCATCAGTTCAGTCACACTTTTCTGCCTGGTTGACTTCCCCATATTCATCACTCATGTTAGCATTACTATAAGACCCCCTTCACCAGTAAAGTAAACTGGCACTACCAACCATGTAGTCAAAAATAAATAGTTGTAGTGCATTTAATACTGTAGGAATATTTTAAAACACTTGGTGAGATTCACACATCTTTCTGCATTAGTTCATAGGTTGGTACCAGACTATCGGCCCTAGGGCCTATACAAGCCTAGCCATAACAATTCCCTGGATATTTCTTCCCACAATATTTACTTCTCTGGACCCTGTCTAGCAGGGTGACTGACATGATCCCTGGGGTGAATTTCCTATCTCCCATCCAATAATCAAGGTTCCTTTTGAAGTGGGCCAAGGAGGCCCTCTGCTTGACATGTATGGGCAGTCTATTCCAGAGTCTGGTGAGTCTCTAGGTCAGTAACCTATCCCTCCAGCATGTTTTGTTCATTGTGATGACAAGGTTTAGATCCCTGGAGCATGTGGCTCTGAGGGATTGGGATTTCTTTAAGTGGAGCATGTCCAACAGCTCAGGTGACATGGACTTGTATGTTAAGCAGAGATCGCCTCTGAGTAGACGATATGCCACAGAGTATAGCTGGAGTTTTTTTAGACAGTCAGCATATGGCATCTGCTTTAGGCCTGTGATTCTTTTAGTGAGGTATTTCTGTAGCCTTTCCAGCTGTTGCAGATGTCTTGTGAGGTACATACCAAATGAGGCATTATACTCTATAATGGTTCTAATGAGGGATGAGTACAGTGGGACAATGACCCCCTTTTTTCTGGATGAAAAGCCCTTAGTGATGAGGTGTGCCACATAGATGGATTTTCTGACTGTTGTGGCGATGTGGTTATCGAAGTGAGACCACTGTCCACCTGTCTCCCTAAGTCCCTCATCACACTTTCGATGTTTAGTGTACTGCCACCTATGTGGTAATTCATGGGTACATGTTTTTTCCAAAGGGATAACTATACATTTCTTGGCATTAAGCTTGAGCCCATGGCTCTGGCACCAGGCATCTGTTTCTGTAAGGCCCTTTTGTAGAATATCCACATCATTTGGGATTCAATAATGGCTCCCAGTTTGCAATCATCTGCGAACTTTGTTAGCCAGAGTCCCTTAGTGTTGGCCTGTACTTCAGAGAAGTAGATGCCAAACAAGAGTGGTCCCAGGACTGAACCCTGAGGTACTCCACGTGTTACTTGTCTGGAGCTGGATTTGGAGTCGGCTGCTTTTACAGTCTGGGTTCTGTCAGTAAGCCAGTTGGCAACTCATCGAGTGATGTAGGGATTTATGCCCAGCTTAGTAAGTTTATCTATGATTCCAGAGTAGGGGATGGTGCTGAAGGCCTTGGCAAGGTCCAGATAGGCTGTGTGGACAACATACCCTCATCCACAGCTCTGGAGACTGATTTGAAGAAGTCAATCAGATTCAGGAGACAAGATTGGCCCTTCACAAACCCAAACTGGGTGGGGTCCAGTGTTTGAAGGTTGCCAGTGCCTTTGTTTATAAGTTCCATGATAATGAGTTCCATGTCCTTGCAGATCAGGCTTGTCAGACTGATGGGACAGTAGTTCCTGGGATCCAAGGCGGATCTCCCCTTGTGGATTGGGAATAACTGTAGCTGTGCACCACTCAGTGGGCACGAAGCCTGAGGTGAGGCTATGATTAAACATGACACTTAGGTGAAGTGCCAGTTCATTTTGTAGTTCATGTAGTACACAGCCTGGGATGTCATCTGGTCCCATGGAAGCTGTATTCTTAGCTTTGGAGAGTGCGAATTCTACCTGTGTGGCCGTGATTACTGGAATTTGGCAATCTTTTACTATTGAGATGGGCCCTTTAGATGGTGAGAGGGGGGTAAAGTTGGCACTAAATCGATCTGCCAGGATATTGGCAATATCTTTGGGATCAGTATATTTAATGCCATTCTGTTGTAGCTCAGAGCAGATCTGAGCATTGCCATTTAGATTCTTGACATAACTATAGAATGCCTTGTGGTTGTCTTTGGAATCTTTGGCAATTTTATTTTCGTAACTAGCTTTTGAGGATTTTATGAGGGATCTCAGCTTCTTACTGAGGCTGGTGAGGGAGTTTTTTTCCTCTTTTCTGCAACAGTTTCTTCCTTCTGTTGTATAGTTTGTTTATAGCAGGGGACCACCAGATTGGCTTCCTTTTTTTGGAGAAGAGCATCTTGGTTCTGTTTGGGATGGTACGATTCATGCATGAGTGGATGTGCTCATACAGTGCCTTAGTGTAGGATTCTGCAGTCAAACTTTCAGATCCAGTCTGCATGGGTGTCATGAAGTTTGTCACTTCTGTCTTCAGTAGCATGAAGTTGGCTTTGGAGAAGTTTTTTAAGGAGGTTTCCTTACTGGTGGGTGGGGTGGGATGTGGATGTCAAGGGTGATTTGCTTATGGTCAGATCTGACCAATGAGGGGGTGACCACTGGTGTGGAGCATCTATCTCCCATGTTGGTAATGACCAGGTCTAGGATATTGGAGCCCCTGGTGGGATAAGGGATTTGTTGATCCAGGGCACTGGAATTTATGAATTCCAAGAACCATTGGGAAAAGGAGTTGGTACCCGAGTAGTTTTCCCAGTTAATGGCAGGGTAGTTGAAATCACCCAGTATTAGGGTGTTTGGTTGTATCTTAATATTTTCCAGTATGTGTAGAAAGGTGTAGTGATAATCTTGGGGCATGGTCGGGGATCTGTAGCAAGCTACAATTTGGATAGCAGTCTTACCTAGTGTTAGTTGCACCTGGAGAATTTCAGATGCATTGTGTTGGGCAACTAGGATGGAGGTGTGAATATCCTTGGTGAATATGGACACTCCTCCACCTTTAGTGTTTCGATCTTGGTTTTGTGGCCAAAAAGTGTGGTAAGAGTTGTAGCCTGGTATTGCAGGGGTGCTCTCTGGAGCCTTGAACCAGGTCTCAGTTACTGCACAGATATCGATGTTCTTCATTTTTAGGAGTGCCTCTAGAGAATGCATTTTGAGGTTTAGACTTCTAGCATTGAGTAGCATTACTTTCAGATTTTGCATGCTTGTATCTGTAATGGTGGTGGTTTAATCCTTTGAACCTTGCCTAAAAAAGGCACTATAGAGGTGGCAAGAGCTTTAGCCAGTAACCTGAATCCCAGGGGTGACAGGTGCAGACCATCTCTGGCAAAGCATCGTGGTTCCCAGGCAGACAGATACTGGATCCCCTTTGAATGACACCAGAAGCTTAGCCAATTGTTGCAGTCAATCATTTTGTCCTTATACTGTAGTATAATTCTGGGCGAAGGCAGGGTGCTACTCAGGACTAGGATCATACCTGCCTGGTCCACATGATCCAGGAACTCTTCCATGTCTCTTTTCATGTAGTCTAGGGAGGTATGTCTCAAGTCATTCACTCCAACATGGACAATGACAGAGTCATATTTGTACTTGTTGTGGAGTGACTTGAGTGTATGCGTTATGTGCACCGGACAGGCAGCTGACTGTAATTTTCTCCTTGTTCAGCCTGGTGAGTGGGACATCAGTGTGCCTGACTATAGAGTCACCTATGACTAAAGTGTTGGATTCATTGTCTGGCCTTAGGTGCTGTTGTTGGGTGGCACACTGGTGCTGTGAGCTATGTGTCACTTTAGTTGTGACTGGTGTTTGTTTGCGTTTCAGCTTTGGAGGTCCTTGTTGCTTGGGCAGGTTAATGTTAAGGACCTCCACATATGTGGGTTTAGCGTTGCTATGTGTGGGTGTTGATGGTGTGGGTTTTGAAGGGCTATGAGTTGCTTGAGGTGTAGTGCAGGTGTTAATCTTCTCCTCTTGACTGTCTAGCACAATCTTGGCCAGAGAGAGCTTTTTTTCCAGTTTGGTTATGTAAGTGCATCTCTCTCAGGTTGTAGTGTTGGGTGGTAGGAAGAGAGGATTGCCTGTGTACATGAGGCAGTTGCCGCATTGCCCCAGTATGCCCAGATTCACCAGGTGGACAGGAGAAATCAGTGGAAGCTGACCCTTGGACATGCCTGTTTAAGTGCTTTTTTTGTAAAGTATAAGAGCTGTTTTCCCTTACCGTTGCAAGGTACTTTGCAATTATAGGCTGTTTAGTGCCTACAATTAATTTCTCCTTATTGAAAAGGAGAGCTGATTGCTTGTATCAGTTTCAGGCTTCCTAGTGCTTTCCAGCACCATTAAATTCTTTAATACTGTTGGTAGAATGACAGTGTTTATTCTTAAATGTCACTTCTCCAAAAGTATTGCAGAGAGTAAATCACTATTAGGGACTTAACATGATTTGTAATATGCATAAAGGTATATTGCAGTCAAATGGACACCGGCATTCATATGCCTTCTATCAAGTCTTTTCTTGAGCTTAATGTGAGGGATACATAGCATAAGGGATAGCTTATTATAGTAGACATCCACATTGTGCAGCCTCCAGGAAATGAGTGATTGCTTTACCCCTTAATTCCTTCAGCAGTGGCTGCTAATACTGAAAGGAGATCAGCATGCTTGCCATTGTTCATTTAGTACCCCCCCAGTGGACGGTGCATTCTGATTTGGATAGTACTGTCTTACACTGAAATATACGAGGCATACCATGACATGACAAAGAGGCATATGCAACTTAGCTACATACTGAGTGATGTCTGATAGTTCTAGAATGACGTCTGAGGGGTTCCTGTTGAAATTATGTGGATCCCATTTGCAGTTCTCAGAATGGTGAAACTAAAACTCCAAATTTGTGAGAATTACCCACATGTCCTTATTCAGGTTCTCGTACATTTTCGGGAAAACTGTATGGTGTATTTGTGGTTTATCCTCTTCCTAATGTTTTATGACCATGAAGTTGGTATGAATAAGTTTGAGGGGTGTGATTAACTATTATTTGATGTTGCAGGGCTATCAATTGTGGGTCTCATATTTATGAGAGGGAGATAGTTCAGAATTCCCACTAACATAACTTAACACTCCAGCACTGTGATTCTTTGAAGGTACTGATGTGTTCAAACAAATGGTAGTGTAAAGGTGCTTACAAGCCCAAGAACTGAAACAAAATTAAGCACCCAGGTTGTCAGACTCAGATCTGTTTATTATAACAAAATAAGTTAAGCGCTTTCATCAAACAAAGTTGACTTCATCAGAACAAAGAAATCTTTTTTAAAAATGAATTTAAATAGTCTAAAAACAGTCAGGATTGGTTGGAAACCAGCCAAACAAAATACATTAAACACCATACCTTATAAATATTAATATGCTAAAATACATACCAAGCACTATATCATGAATATTAATTACTTCCAAGGTGATACCATAAAAATATAAAATTAGTGGCTTAGACTTGTCCTGCCCTTTCTTTCAAAACTGGAAGGATAGTCATACAGTCATTCGGCCCAGGATATATGTTGGCAGCCAGTCTTGACTGCCACATTAACTCTTTTTGCACAATGCATTTGGCCAATCTCCCCCCACTAGAATCAATTTGCACAACATCCAAAATGGCAAACTTAAAGCCAATAAAATTCTCATAATGTAAACTGTGTCAGAATAGAGCATTAGTTTCTTTCTTGTTTTTACATCATATAAATGCTCATATATTCTAGATTTGAGAGCCCTCTCAGTTTTTCCAACATAAAATGCCATACATGTGTTACACTTTGCAATATATACTATTTTACTTGTAAAGCAATTACCTTTTTTGAAAAACAAAGTATTCACATTTTGGCTGGCCAAGGTAATAGATGTGCCCTGTAAAATATAATGGCAATAGGAACATCAACCACAGGGTCTAGTTCCATTTGAATTCTTATTGGCTTCACCACTATTGGTTTTCCTCTCTAAAATCAACTTCAAATGGGGTCCTATTTTAGTAGAAAAAGTTGGTTTCTCACCCAGTACTCTGTAAACTTCATTGTTGGTTCTAAAAATACTCCAATTTCTATTAAAAATATTTTTACCCCATAACTAACTACATCAGTGCTATTCCACTTACTCTGAGTGTTACCAGACTTCTTTGTCAAGGAGTTAATCTAACAATTGGACAAATTAGTAGTTCCTTTAATGCAGGACTCAACCCGAGATTATTAATCAACCTTTAATTATTATTATTCTTAGATTATCTAATTTAAAAATGACAACTGATAAAAACATAGGTTCACACAGAGCAGTCATAAAATGGGAGTCCAATATCTCTGAATGTATTATTGATAAACATAAGGTACTGCATTAGTTTCAGGTTTAAGAGTTGTAGTCACCATATAAAATACTGCTAGACGTTTTTTAAACAGGAGAACCACCTTCAAGAAAGACTTTATGTGCAGAATAAAATAATTGTGTGCAAGGGCAGGATTCAGAAACTACTTCCTTAATGTGCTAAGTGCAAATGATTAAATTGAAGGTACAATTTGCATGGAAACACACAGATCAGTTTAATAGTGTCAGCTGACAAAATACTTTTTGTGCATCAGAAAGATGCAATGATGTCACCACTCAGAGTAATCTCCATGGACTGAGATGTATCAGGATGGGATGCCTGCTGGTGAGTAACATTTGGGCAATCATTTATATTTCAGTATGTATGTGTTACTAATATCATTATGTAGGACAAATCTGGCATTTTTTAAACAAGCTATGTTAGTTTAGCTCCTACCTGTATGCTGTACGTCTAAGTTATTGGTAGCTTTCATGTTGCTTGATCACATGAGTATAGTGCATAATTTCTTTTGTAGTCTGAGACACTTTGTGCATCTTTTATGGAGCTGAGAGCATAGCATACCTAACACAAGCACACACATACACACACACACACACACACACACACACACACACACACACACACACACACACACACACACACACACACTGGCTGGAGACAGCTATCTAGAATTATTCTTAACTGGAGAGTTCTGTTAAGATTAAATGAAGCAGTGTAAGTGTCTGTTTGACAACTACAAACCTTTTTTAAAGCAGTTAAAATGTTTTGGGGGTAGATGTTTCTTATGGCTGCATTGCATTTTGATAACATTCTGCAACATAACAAAATAATTTATTACTGCTAAAGTGAAAATTCTTACAACACTATTTTTACAATATTTCCTTGTAATTAGACTCTCGCTGTTTGCAGGCCTACTTAATGCATTGTAGTTTGCAAAGCAGTGTTGTGTGAACTGTCTTTTTAGCCAGTTTCAGTTAACACCACCACCAACACATTATCTGCTCTTTTAAGGGTAATGGAATCAACTGATAAGGTTATAAGAAATGCTTCAGTGTGCTGCATCCTTTAGAGCAGGGGTCCTCAAATTTTTTAAACCGGGGGCCAGTTTATGGTCCCGCAGACTGTTGGGGGGCCGGACTATCATTTGTAAAAAAAATGAATTCCCATGCACACTGCACATATCTTATGTGTAGTGCAAAAAACATGAAAGAACCTGTGTTTCTGGGTACTGGATAGCAGATGCTGCTGGCCTGTGTTTCTGATTACTGAATAGCAGGTGATACTGCTGGCCTGTGTTTCTGGGTACTGAATGGCAGGTGATGCTACTTCTAGTCTGAAAAAAACTTAAAGCAAAAACACAAAGTACAAAGAACTTCTTCAGACAAAATAGCCCCAAGATAGCTTAAAAAAACTTTAATGAATTCCCATGCACACTGCACATATCTTATTTGTAGTGCAAAAAACATGAAAGAACTGTGTTTCTGTGTACTGAATGGCAGGTAATGCTACTGCTAGTTTGAAAAAACTTTAAAACAAAAACACAAAGGACAAAGAACAAAGTGGGCTAATGATGGTAAGGGACTTGGTCCGTACATAAAACATTATGTCAAGTCTCTGGTTCTTCTTAACTGTCTGCATATTGTATTTGTATATCAATGCAATGTTTACATAAAACACAACTTCTGTTCTTAAAAATGTATATGTTCTTTAATGTTATAAATACAGCAATCTGTTTTCAACAGGTAAAACTGAAAACCCTACATTACGCAACTTGTACAAACATAGGCGCTGCAGGATAACAGTTCTACTTAGGTATAAAACAGTTGGAACTGTAGCACCCCCCCCCCCTACAAAAATACTTCCAGGAGTGAATGAACTTATATAACCGGGTCACAAAAGACTTAGTAACAAACACAAGCCACTCGCCGAGATTTAAACAGATGGTTGTAATGCAAAATGTTCATGTAAAAACCCTCCCGCCCCAGCTAACTACTAAAATGCAGTAGCTATAATAAAATAATTGATATAGTAGCATTACCTTGTTCAAATGGCTATCTACAACAGTCGCGAAAGGGTATTTATATAATTTTCTCAGTTCCACTGTAATAACCATTTCTAAGCACTAACACCAACACGTAGAAATATTGTAATACAAGACTGACTATTACAAAGTCTGCAGCACATAAAATGAATAAAATGTACAAAAACTACACTCCTACAAAGCCACCATACTTTTGAATATTGTGAAATAACTTTATTGGGTGTCAGCAACACACAAATGACGTAAAATGATAGGGAGCCATGGTAAATCCTTATGTCACAAGATGAGTGGCCAACTGGCTCACTGACAGAACCCACACAGTGAAAGTAGCCAACTCCAAATCTGACCAGTCCAGTGACAAGTGGAGTACCACAGGGTTCAGTCCTGGATCCTTTCCTGTTTGACATCTACTTCTCAGAAGTCCAGGCTAATACAGCAGGTCTTTGGCTAATGAAGTTGGCAGACAATTGCAAACTAGAAACCATTACAGAATAGCCTAATAATGTGGGTATGCTACAAAGGTGCCTCACTGAGACTGATGCTTATTGTCAGAGTCATGGCCTCAACCTCAATGCCAAGAAGGGCATTGTCATCCCCTTTGGGAAACACACTGTACCAATGAACTACCACATAGGCAGTAGCCTACTAAACATCAAAAGTGTGATAAGAGACCTTGGGACACAGGTGGACAGTAATCTCTCCTTTGATAATCACATCACCACAGTAGTCAAGAAATCCTTCTATGTGGCACACCTCATCACAAAGGAGTTCTCCTCCAGAAAAAAGAGGTCACTGTTCCTCTCTACTCATCCCTCATCAGATCCATTATAGGGTACAATGCCCCATTTGGCATGTACCTCACAAGACATCTACAGCAGCAAGAAAGGCCACAGAAATACCTCACTAAGAGGATTACTGGCCTCAAACAGATGCCATATGCAGACTGTCTCAAAAAACTCCAGCTCTACTCCATCGCATATCGCCTACTCAGAGGTGACCTCTGCCTAACATACAAAGCCATGTCAAACCCAGATCTGTTGGACATGCTACACTTAAAGAAATCCCAATCTCTCCGAGCCACACACTCCAGGGACCTAAACCTTGTCACCACAATAAACAGAACATGCTGGAGGGATAGATTCCTGTCCCAGAGACTTTCCATGCTCTGGAACAGACTAACCATTCATGTCAAACAAAGCTCCTCATTAGCCCTCTTTAAGAAAAATCTTGACAATTGGATGGGAAATAGGAAATTCACCCCGGGGATTACTTCTGTGGCTCTTCTCGACAGGGGCACAGGAAAATAATTTTCTTGGTTGGCAAAAGCCAGGGACCTTATTTGGCTAGGCTTATATAGGCCTGAAGGCCAATAGCCTAGTACCTACCTATGAAACTACTTATGAACCTAAGTCTAAATCTAGACCTCAAGTCTCAGCTCCAGCAAAGTAGTTAGAACTTACTTTAAAAATAACCTTGCTGATGTGGCTGTGAAGATACAGATGTGAAATTTAATTCCACAATTAATTTATTTTTTAATCTACTGTTTTGCTGTTCTGCTGGCACAATTGAGTGTCAAGCTGGCAGGGCATAGCTCTATTTATCATTCTATATACCTAGTAAATATAGCACAGTAGATGTGCTTACACTGTCTTCTTTACCTTCTGTTTACAGTAAGTCCCTACTGTATCACCCAGACAGTTCTGGGTTTTTTGTAAACATCTAGATTTTGCAAAAGCCTTACAGTAATGTAGGATTCAGCACAGGCTTATTATTGTTTCTCTGTTTCCCCCCAATATTCATAGGTTTATACTAGGTAAATGACCACTGATGTCTTTATAATCCTAGCCATGCAACCCACATATATCCCACAAGTTATTGGGCCTTATAGGTTATGTTAAGGGGATATATTTTAGCTAGGCCATGATTTAATGGCTCCCGCTGTCCATCACAGATACAGGTATCAGACCAGGGTTGAATTTCCAATTTCCCATCCACTAGTCCAGTTTGCATTTGAATAGGGCTGGGGAAGGGCTCTGCTTCACATGGATGGGATAGCCTATTCCATTGAATGGGGATTCTCTGTGATACTTATCTGCCCCTCAAATATGTTCCATTTAAGTTGCAAGCAAAGTTTAAATCCTGCGATCTAGTAGATCTGGTGCTATTCATTCTGTGGATATGCAAAAGGTCCATTAGAGCAGAATCCAGGGATGCCTAGTATGCCAGACATAAATTGCCTTTCTGTAGTAAGTCTATAGGAAACAGAATACAGAGATAGGGCTTTGGGATGATCTGCACAGGACATTGTGTTTATACCCTGTATTCTTTTTGTGAGGAACCTCTGTGGACATTGCAGTTGTTGCATTTGCCTGGCCAGGTACATACCAAAGGGGCATTATACTCAATGATGGATTCAATGAAGGCTTAGTACAGTGTCAAGGGTCTATATTAAAACACTGAAACCTCACTTACATGGATCCCTAAATGCCGACACATAAATAGCGAACCGCAAGAACACTGAACGTCCTGAAGTGCGAAATTCAAAATATCGAATTGCCATAGTTGTCCCTTATCCGGTATAGCTCCCTAACGTAAATGTGCAAAAGTTGCTGACCTTAGGGTTAGGGTGCGGGTTAAGGTAAATGTATATATAGTAATACATGCAACTTACATGTTAGGGTTAGAAGTAGGGTTAAGTTAAGTGCATATATAGTAATATAGTTGTGTAGCTGAATATATACGTAAATTACACTTTTCCTGTACTTGGGTGTTGTATGTTTGTAGTTAGGTGCATATGTGTGTAATGCATGTTTGATTAGAATATGGGATATATGGGTGAAGTGTAGATATGGGGAAATGTGGATTATTTATTTTGTTTGGGTATGTAGTACGTAGCAGGCAGTGGAGTTGGCCAGCTATGGCAATTCAATATTTCTAATTTCGCGCTTCAGGATGTTTGGTGTTCTTGTGGGTCGCTATTTATGTGTCAGTGTTTAGGGATTTGCGTGAGGTTTCAGTGTTTTAATATAGACCCCAGTGGCACAATGACTTTCCTGGACCTGGATGCCATTCCCTCACTTATAAGTTATGTGGCATAGCGTGATTTTCTTACAATGTTAGACACATGTTGGTCAAAAGTCAGGTTACTATGTACTGTGTCTACGTTTGGGGGGTTATCAGTCATTTGGCTGTGTTAGAGCATCCAGTAAGATGTTAGTGTCTTAGGGGTTTCCATGATTGTTCCTAGCTTGCAATCCTCTGCAAAGTTGGTAAACCAGAGCCTTGACATTGGCCTTAGCTTCTAAAAAATAGATGCCAAAAGAGAAGGAGACACAGCACAGAGCACTGGGGGGCTCCACTGGTGACTGGCTTCTTTGTGTAAATGGTCTCTCCAGATCCTAACTTCCTCTGTTCTGTCTGTGAGCCAGCTGGCTATCCAGTAAGACACAAAGGGGTTTATGCCTAATTCCATGACTTTGTTTACAATGCCCAAGTGGAGTATTGTATGAAATCCCTTAGCTAGGTCAGGGTAGGTAGTATGCACCATTCTGTCCTCATCCCTTCCCTTGGTGACCTTCTCAAAGAAGTCTACCAGGTTCAGTAGGCAGGAACTGCATTTGATGAAACCAAACTAGGTAAGGTCCAGTATCTGAAGGTTTCCTATGTTATTGTTAATCATTTCCATGATAATTCTTTCCATGGCTTTGTATATGAGAATAGTCAGACTAACGGTTCTTTAGCCCCTGGGATCAGTTGATGGCTTACCTTTGTGCACAGGGATGATCGTTGCGGTCTTCCATTCATGTGGTACAAAGCCAGAGTGGAGGTAATGATTGAATAATGATAACCAGTGGCTGTGATAGGTCATAGTTCAGCCTATTTAGGAGGTATCCTGGAATAGTACTTTGGAACATCAAAGTTATATCCTTGACCTTAGAGTATCTAAAACCTGGTCCAACTGATAGTTGGATGGATTATGCTAGATTTTTTTTTCTCTGTGGGGTGGCTGAGGGTGAAGAGACCCTTGACTGTGGCTCCATTTACCAACAGTTGGCACACTATTGTGTGCTGCCTTTGAGGCTTTGCACATACCTAAAAAGGTGTTATGGCTATCCTTGGCCTGGAATGCCATCTTTACCAGAAAATTTGCTTTGCTAGACTTAATCAGTCCTATTAGTTGTCTATTCAGTTTGATGAGAGAGGTTTTGTCTTTTTTGGTGTTACACATCCTAATTTTAGCCATGACTTTGTTTCTTTTGTTGTACAACCTGTTTAATTTTGGATTCCACAAGGGTGTTTTTTTTAGTTAGTTTTTTGCTTCTGGTAGGCAAAGCAGCCTCTATGTAATTATTGACATGGGTTGCACAGAGGTTCTGTGAATAACTCAGCAGCTGGCTTTGGAGGGGCTTAAACTTTTGAAAGGTTATTGCTTTTTGTAAATTTTCATCCTAGCTGTCCAACAAGTTGGGTCTCATTTTAGGGAAGGGCCAAGAGCATTGCCTGATTATATCCCTTTTTCAGATCCTACAGTAGACAACTGAAGGGATAAAACCAATGAGTAATTGATTTATTGAAAACAGATGACAGGGAATGTCTTTAAAAAGCTATCAGAAGGCAAATAAAAGGCTGCATGTAGAAACCTGAATCCTTCAGCAGTTGAGAAATTTGATTTGAATCATTAGAAAAGTAATCTATTTAGCTCAGCTAAGATTAAGCTAATATGATACAGAATTTAAATGTTAAAATTACACTAAGGATGGGATTCAAAGATAAGTGTCGCATACCTGCATAGTGCTAATTTTCTTTGGTGGAAGGTCAACGGGCAAAGTAGCTAGTAGCTAATCAAACATATGTTAGACATTGAAGAGCACCAGCTTGCTGATGAAACAACTGCAAAGAAAAGCAAGGTGAAGACATAGGAGATGAAATGGGCCTAGGCTGTTCTATGGCCCTACAGGGAGATGAAATGGTCCTAGGCTGTTCTATGGCCCTACAGGGAGATGAAATGGTCCTAGGCTGCTCTATAGCCCTACAGGGAGATGAAATAGTCCTAGGCTGTTCTATGGCCCTACAGGGAGATGAAATGGTCCTAGGCTGGTCTATGGCCCTACAGGGAGATGAAATGGTCTAGGCTGTTCTATGGCCCTACAGTTGGGAGATGTGACTGAAGTGATAGATAGCGCAGTTAAGACTGGCTAGTGTGGATGAGTCAATTGGGCAATTATGTGTGCAATCCAGCACCACAATGATGAACCTGAATGATGAATGACAAGAGAGTAGCCATCATATAGAAGAAAGCGGGTGTGTACAGCAAAGTGAAGATCATGTTGATTACATAAATGGTAAGGAAATGATGTATACAGATGAGTAGGAATACAAAAAACAGCAAGTATTGGGCAAAACACAAAATAAACATAAGGTATGATAGGTGGGGGAGGGGGTTTGGTTGGGATTAAAAACGTTTTGTAAGATTAGAAAATTAAGGGTAGGTCTGGAAGATAGTAAGTAAGTAAGGACTGTGGTGGGGTAGATGTTGAAGGCCAGGTAGCAGGGTCAGACAAATGTCAAACACAGAGCCAGACAGGTGGGCTGGATACACACAAAATGTGGGGAGGACAATGGACTGACACAGACATATAGAAAATGTCTGGCAAGTGGTGATAGGGAAGGTCGGGCAATAAACAATTTATTTATTCATTGATTTATTTATTACATTTATTTACTGAGATAGTCCGAATTGGCAGAACGCTACCCTTTTTCAGAGGAGGCCTGGGGAGAAAAGCTCCAGAAAAAATTCAATCATTACATAAAGAACATGGTAAAAAGAGCTATTCAAGTAACCAACAAATATATAACATTTAAAAAGAGTATCAGTAATTAATATCAGCAGTATCTAAACAGCTATGGGGCATATTTGGAAATGAACTTGGTAGAAGGAGAGAAAAGGAGCATAATGGAGGATTATTATTAATTGGTGAAAAAGAATATTTTAAAATAGGGAGAAGAGGGAGAGGTAGAGGATAAGAGTAATATTTTGGACCAATAACTAAGAGAATATAGCTTGAAAAGAATAGGAGAAAGTAAAGGAGAGGAAATATGTCATGTACAAGTATCTTTTAAGTATTCTCTTGTTTGTGCCTTAAAAGAGTTGTTTTTTACTGTTTCCAAATAACAGAAAGACAAATTAGGAAGGAAGAACATCAGTATGGGAATAGACTGGGGTCCTGGCATAGTTGGATGCTGCAATAGCACAGGGTGCACCAAATTCAGGCATCACTCACCTGTGTGGCTAACATTATGAGCTGGATGCTCCCAAGTCACATGACAAAACTAGCCGTGACAGTAGGTATTCTGCATTGACTTGTGGTATACCTTGGCAGGTAACATATTCTGCAACTATGGCCAAGAGATGGAGAGAGACCTCCCCAGACCACTTTAATAAGAATAGTTTTTGAACACTCCCCAAGAAGTGTACAATACCTCACTAAAAGAATCACAGGCCTAAAGCAGATGCCCTGTGCTGACCATCTACAAAAACTCCACCTATACTCTGTCACATATCGTCTACTCAGAGGCGATCTCTGCTTAACATACAAGGCCATGTCAAACCCAGAGCTGTTGGATATGCTACACTTAAAGAAATCCTAATTCCTCAGAGAGACACACTCCAGGGATCTAAACCTTGTCATCACAATGAACAAAACATGCTGGAGGGATAAGTTCCTGACCCAGAGACTCCCCAGACTCTGGAATAGACTGCCCATACATGTCAAACAGAGCGCTTCTTTGGCCCTCTTCAAAAGGAACCTTGATGATTGGACGGGACATAGGAAATTCATGCCGGGGATCATGTCAGTCACCCTGCTAGACAGGGGCCCAGGGAAGTAAATACTGTGGGAAGAAATAGCCAGGGAATTGTTATGGCTAGGCTTGTTTAGGTCCTAGAGCCAATAGCCTAGTACCACCCTATGAACCTATGAACCTATGAACCTATGAAGGAGTACACTGCATACAAGGAGGGCACCATTGTCTTATACGTGTCACCTCCAGCAGGAGACATGCTGACCACTAACAAACCAGGACCAAAAACTTTGGCAACCTAAGATTGCCATAATCTCATCTCCTCCTCCCTTTCTACATCTGGACCTGAAGAAGGATGACACAATTCGACAAAATTATTATGCACATATGCTATTATTAGACAAATATGTTAAAAACACAATGACAATTTTACAGTGAAATGGCATGCATGTTATACACAACCCACTTCCAGAAGAGGTGCTGCTGCCTTCTGAGGTATTGAACATGTTCATCTGCCATTCATGTTCCATTAGAAAACAAATATGTATGCTTAACTATACATGTACAACGATAAAGACAGTACAAGAAAATGGTATGGAAGAAGTGAAAATCAAATGCTTCAAGGAGACTTCAGGGTCCATCTCCTTAACCTTTGCCTTCCACTGTTGAAGCAGGTAAGGGTGGCAATACTTCAGGCCACTGTAGCTATGCTGGTACTGTTGACCATATAAAGCAACAGCATTGGTGTCACTCTACATTCACATTCCTCCAAGCAAAGAGATGTGCTAAGACAACAATGGAGTTGCTAAGTGATAGAGGACCGGATGATACAATGTAGATAGGGGTGGTGGATGAAGACAAGACTGCAGTGTTGTGAAAAGATGCAGCGGAAAAGTTTATTGTAGCAAAACAGGGAACAGCATGTTCAGTCATGGGCAATCTATTCCAGGGTAACCAGACACACAAGCTGTTCCAGATGGAAGATAGAAATGCTAAAAAGAAAGCAGATTACTAGCAAGTCATATGTGTCAGTTGTTGCTTAAGAAGGTGTGTGGAACAGCAGCTTTAACAAAGAATGATACTCACAGTAAGAATCAGAAGTAAGAGAAAAAAATGGTACTCGTAACAAAAATTTTGTGGGGGACCAACTGCTTAAGTCTTTGGGTTTTAGAGCTCATGAGATTCCTTTTATAAGACATCTGGGGAAAGAACAGTTTTGTGATGTGTCGTTTGAATATTTTCAGTTATTGGATACCATTGTGAAGGTATTGGAAAAACAAAAATAAAAATATTCATGAAATGACTATATTTTTTCAACTATGACTATACAACATAAAAAAAAAGTGTACTGAAGATGTTTCTGGGTGTTGTTCAAACACTGAGACAATATAGAAAAGAAAGAAGAAATACAACTATAGACTGGGGTTTTGGAAGAGGGTGTGACATTATAATATGTGAATAATGAATTGCTACATATTCCATGTCTTGTCATGATGAGTACAAAAAGGAAAACTGTGTGGTACATTGGTCATCCAAAAATGCGCTGTTACTTTTGAAGTCATTTAATGTGGGGAGGGGGAACCATAATGTAAAATAAATTCAAAAATGTTGGTACCAAAATGTAACTAACCAAAAGTGAAGAATCCAAAGTGATACGCTCGGCCACCCGTTTAGGATACACACTGAGTCCAAGTGAACAGTTCACAATTTATTAAGTACAATAAAAGATAAGCACATGGGTAAGGAATACATTGCACTTTCATCCCTGTAATAGTCATGACTTCATCAGAACAATGAAAAGTAAAACAATCAGCACTATTATATACAGCAGAACTTCTCATCACCTGATTTAATTATACAACCCCAGGAAGTTATAAGGATAATTAAATTAAAGTGAAACAGCACCTTCTGTTTGATAATAAAAGTCATTCAGTACTCTTTATAAAAACTTAAAAATAGATTTTGCATAATATTTTATAAAATATTTAAAATATCTGTTTATCTATAGCTATCTCTGTCTGTCTGTCTCTCTATATTTATATATATATATATATATATATATATATATATATATATATATATATATATATATATATATATATATATATGGGTGACGGGTCCCATTTAGGTGATCGAAGTCGTAGAATTTTGAATTTCATATGGCTGACACCATATGATCGAATGGAGATCTCCATACAGCACAGAATGGGAAATTTTCCTTTTCCTCACTGTAGTATGATCTCAGAGTTGGTATATTTAAATAGCGAGGGGTGGTGGGGTGCAGTCCCCCTGCACAAACATCTAGGAATGTTTTTGTTTTTTTGTTGTTTAGATGTTTGAAGTTTTAAAACTTCGATCATATGGTCCCAGCCATATGAAATACAAAGTTCTGAAACTTCGATCATCTAACTGGGACCCATATATATATATATATATATATATATATATATATATATATATATATATATATAGTTTCATAGTTTTATAGTTTAGTACTAGGCTATCTGCCCTGGGGCATTTGTAAGCCTAGCCATAGTGATGTGGCTTTCGCCACCCCATGAAATGGTACAAAAATGCACAGAATAGATTTAGAATACTGTGCCTCTGTCTAGTAGTGACACAATGAAGGTCCCCTTATATAATAGAATTAGTTTACTGTGCCCCTGTCTAGTAGTGACACAGATGTGACCCCGGGGTAAACTTACGATCTCCCATCCACTCATCAAGATTTCTCTTGAAGAGAGCCAGTGAAGGGCTCTGCCTAACATGAACTGGGATCTTGTTCCAAAGCATGGGAAGCCTCTGGGTTATGAATCTATCCCTCCAGCATGTCCTATTCATACTTGTGCCGAGGTTTAAGTCTTTAGCTCTCGTGGTCCTGATGGATTTGGATTTTTTGAGGTGGATCATGCCCATCAGTTCCTGATTGGACATGGCCTTGTACGTCAGGCAGAGATCACCTCTGAGCAGGTGGTATGCTACTGAATAGAACTGGAGTTTCTTTAGTCTGGCAGAATAAGACATATGTTGGAGACCCTTGATCCTTTTGGTGAGGTACTTTTGTGGTCTCTCCAGCTGTTGCAAATGCCGGGTGAGGTACATACCAAATGGGGCATTGTACTCAATCATGGGTCTGATGAGGGAGGAGTATAGGGGTACAATGACATCCTTGGATCTGGATGTGAATCCCTTCATGATAAGGAGTGCAAGGTAGAATGTTTTTCTAACCACTTTTGCAACGTGGGTGTCAAATGAGAGGTCGCTGTCGACTTGGGTCCCTAGGTCTCTGATTACTTTTTCCATACTCAGTGGGTTGCTGTCTATGTGATAATTTGTGGGTACTTTGTTTTTCCCAAAGGGGATGACTATACATTTTTTGGAATTTAGTTAAAGGCCTTGACTCTGGCACCAGTTGTCCATTTCTGTGAGGCCTTTTTGTAGGATGTATGTGTCCGCTGGTGTATCGACTATGGTGCCTAGTTTGCAGTCATCTGTGAACTTTGTCAGCCACAACCCTCCCATGTTTGCTTTAACATCTGAGAAATAAATGCCGAACAAGAGGGGTCCCAGGACAGATCCCTGTGGGACGCCACTTGTGACTGGCTTTGAGTCTGACATTTCTCCAGCAATTTTAACTTTATGGGTTCTGTCCTTTAGCCAGTTTGCAACCCATCTAGTGACATAAGGGTTTACGTTTAAGCTGTTGAGCTTCTCTATGATGCCTGAGTGGGGTATTGTGTCGAAGGCCTTAGCCAAGTCCAGGTAGGCTGTATGGACTACTTTGCCCTCATCAATGGCTCTAGTGACTGTTTCGAAAAAGTCAACCAGGTTCAAAAGGCAGGATCTGCCCTTTACAAAGCCAAACTGGGTGGGGTCAAGTGTCTGTAGGTCCCCTATGTCTCTGTTTATGAGTTCCATAATGATTCTTTCCATAGCTCTGCAGACCAGGCTGGTTAAGCTTATGGGGCGGTAGTTCCCAGGGTCTGTAGAGGTACCCCCTTTGTGGAGTGGGACCACTGTTGCTGTACGCCAGTGTTCAGGTACATATCCTGTAGTAAGGCTAAGGTTAAATAGCATTTTTATGTGTGGGTTTAGCTCCTCTTGGAGCTCACCTAGCACGCAACCTGGGATACCGTCAGGTCCCATTGATGCTGTGTTTTTAGCTTTGTTGAGGGCGGTTCTCACTTGGACATCTAAGATGAGAGGGAGATTACATTCAGCTGGGATAAGTATTTCTTCTTTTGGGGGTGAGGGAGGGGAGAAATTTGCACTGAACCTGTCAGCCAAAATGTTGGCAATATCTGTGGGTTCAGTGTATTTTTTGTTGTTGTGAACTAACTCTGAGCATATCTGAGGGTTTCCGCCCAGGTTTCTAACATAGCTGAAGAAAGCTTTGTGGTTATCTTTAGTGTCCTTAGCGATTTTTCTCTCAAAGTTGGCCTTTGATGTTTTTATGAGAGAACATAGTTTTCTGCTAATGTTGATCAGAGATGTCTTCCCTTTATGGGATTTTGCTCTGTTGTGCAGTAGCTTCCTTCTTTTGTTATACAATTTGTTAATGGCCGAGGTCCACCATACACGATGCTTGCCTTTGGTGGAGAGGGACTTGGATTTATTTGGGATTGCATGATCCATGCATTCTTGGAGATGTCCATAGAAAGCATTTGTGAAGGATTCAGCATTGTGGGATGTGGTATCCACTGGCCCAGTGGGCTTAAAGGATACCATCTCAGTCTTAAGAAGAGTAAAGTCTGCTTTTGAGAAGTTTTTCACTGTGGTCTTTTGTGCTGGGGTGGAGGTGGGATATGTATATCCAGGGTGATTAGTTTGTGGTCAGATCTCACTAGTGAGGGGTATACCTCCGGTGTGGAGCATTTTGTCCCCATGTTTGTGATGATCAGGTCTAGTATATTTTCTCCCCTAGTGGGAAAGGTGACTAGTTGTTCCAGTGCATTTGAATTTATGAATTCCAGGAACCTTTGGGCTAGGGTGTTAGGGCTAGAATAATGTACCCATTCTATGTTTGGGTAGTTGAAGTCTCCCAGTATGATGGTATTTTGTGATACATTCATATCCTCCAATGTCTTCAGGAAGGCTGAGTGGGGTTCCTGAGATAGGAAGGGTGGTCTGTAACATGCTACCAGTTGTATAGCAGTTTTGCCTATGGTTAGTTGTACCTGTATGGTCTCTGATGCTTCATGTGTTGCTACTAACCTGGAGGTGTGGGTGTCCTTGATGAATATGGACACTCCCCCTCCCTTTGTGGTTCGGCCCGGGTTTTGGGGCCGAAAAGCATGATACGAGGTATAGCCTGGTAGTGCTAGGGTGCTCTCAGGAGTCTTGAACCAGGTTTCAGTTACTGCACAGACGTCGATGTTCTCCATACTGAGGAGTGCATCGACTGCCTGCATCTTGAGATTTAGACTTCTGGCGTTGAGCAGCATTACCCTTAGTTTTTTTTCCATTTTTGTTTTCTAAGGAGGTGGGTTTGTCTTTTGAGCCTTGCTTAAAAAAGGCACTATGGGAGTGGCAAGAGCCTTAGCCAATATCCGGAAGCCCAGTGGTGACAGGTGCAAGCCGTCCCTTGTGAAGCAGCGTGGCTTGTCCAACATGTCATCCCAGACAGACAGACATTGGATCCCCTTAGAATGACACCAGTACTTGAGCCAGTTATTAAAGCTGATCATCTTGTCTTTGTATTGTGGCATTATTCTTGGTGAGGGCAAGATGCTGCTCAGGGTCAGGGTCATACCAGCTTGGGCTACATAATCAGAGAGCTCCTCTATGTCTCTTTTCATGTAGTCCAGGGAGGTAAGTCTCAGGTCATTCACGCCAGCATGGGCAATGACGGAGTCATATTTGTACTTGCTTTGGAGTGACCTGAGTGCGTGTGTTATGTGGCAGATCCTAGCTCCCGATAGGCAGCTCACAGTCACCCTCTCCTTGTTCAGCCTGGTAAGCGGGACATCAGTGTGTCTGACTATAGAGTCACCTATTACTAGTGTATCATGCATGGTGTTTGGCCTTAAGGGCTGTGATTGATTGACACACTGATTTATTGACGTATGTGTTGCATGTGTTTTGTTTTGAGGTGGTGGATTTTTGGATGTCTGCTTTGGGAGCCTCTGTTGTTTTGGTAAGTTTTTTATTAGAGCCTCCGAGTATGTCTTTGTGTTTTTATGTGTTTGGTTTGCAGTTGTGGTAGGTCTATTTGGGACTGGGTTTGTTGTGTGTGTGGTTACCATCTCCTCCTGTCTGGTCCTGCCAGCCCTGAGTTGAGAGAGTTCAGCCTCCAGTTTGCCTATATAGTTGCATGTCTCACATGTATTTGTGTTTGTTGGGAGGAGGAGAAGGTTGTCTGTGTACATGAGACAATTGTAGCATTGTCTCAACATACCCAGATTAACCAGCTGAACTGGAGAGGATGCCAGTAATCTACCACTCGACATGCTAGAACAGTATAAGGGAGTGCTGTGCCTTTAAGGGAAGTGGATATTCACAGGGGTGGTAGGTGGATGTAATGCTTACTTAGTACGAGAGTGCTTACTTACTAGAGAAGTTTTGAGAACAAGTGCTAGGCTTATAATATAGCGAGTAGTCTGATTATACTAAGAGTAGAGCTTAGTTAAGGGAAAATTTGAAGAGCAGACTTGGCGGAGCCAGAAGAAGTTTAACCTTGTTTAACCGGTGCTGCGCTATGCGCACAACCACACAAAACCGTGCAAATGCGGATTTTAAACAGGGAACTTCAAAAGAGCTAGAAATGGTCCAAAACAACCAATTACTACAGCTCTTGTGCTGAGGTCACTTCCTACAGGGACAGGTAGGCTGCACAAGACTCCCCACTCCCACTGGTGAGCAAAGAAACTTCCTTATATCCAAGTAAGGTAATGGACAACACAGGAACTACACCACAGCCCAGAATACAGCAATGCCTGTAAACTGGTCTAAACTAGTCGAGGAGAGGCGGGAAAACAAGGATTTTTTTTTGTTTTGTTTTTTTAGATAGAAACACACAGAAAATGCAGAAACAGTGATAAATCAGTTACACAGGCTAGCACACTTTAGTGGGCAGCCTCAACAGTTAAATTAAACAAACAAACAAACAAACTTTCGATCAAATTCGACTAAAAGTAACTTTAAGTGCAGATTTTAAAATAATGCAGCAAACAGCTAAAAAACAGTTTAAGCTTGTTTAGGGTAAGCTAGAGAAGCTATTCCAAGTAAAAAAACAGCAAAGATACTTAAATCCAGAAAGTAGTCACTTTTCTGAGTTCTCTGTAGCTAGGACCACTCTGCAGGACCACGAGGAGCTTGTCTGAGTAGTATAGCCAGAAAAAAATGCCCAGAGGCGGATTTTAAACAGGGAACTTCAAAAGAGCTAGAAATGGTCCAAAAGAACCAATTACTACAGCTCTTGTGCTGAGGTCACTTCCTACAGGGACAGGTAGGCTGCACAAAGCTCTCCACTCCCACTGGTAAGCAAAGAAACTTCCTTCTATCCAAGTAAGGTAATGGACAACACAGGAACTACACCACAGCCCAGAATACAGCAATGCCTGTAAACTGGTCTAAACTAGTCGAGGAGAGGCAGGAAAACAAGGATTATTTTTTTGGTTTTTTTTGTTTTAGATAGAAACACACAGAAAATGCAGAAACAGTGATAAATCAGTTACACAGGCTAGCACACTTTAGTGGGCAGCCTCAACAGTTAAATTAAACAAACAAACAAACAAACTTTCGATCAAATTCGACTTAAAAGTAACTTTAAGTGCAGATTTTAAAATAATGCAGCAAACAGCTAAAAAAACAGTTTAAGCTTGTTTAGGGTAAGCTAGAGAAGCTATTCCAAGTAAAAAACAGCAAAGATACTTAAATCCAGAAAGTAGTCGCTTTTCTGAGTTCTCTGTAGCTAGGACCACTCTGCAGGACCACGTGGAGCTTGTCTGAGTAGTATAGCCAGAAAAAAATGCCCAGAGGTGGATTTTAAACAGGAACTTCAAAAGAGCTAGAAATGGTCCAAAAGAACCAATTACTACAGCTCTTGTGCTGAGGTCACTTCCTACAGGGACAGGTAGGCTGCTCAAGGCTCCCCACTCCCACTGGTGAGCAAAGAAACTTCCTTCTATCCAAGTAAGGTAATGGACAACACAGGAACTACACCACAGCCCAGAATACAGCAATGCCTGTAAACTGGTCTAAACTAGTCGAGGAGAGGCAGGAAAACAAGGATTATTTTTTGTTTTTTTTTTTTATAGAAACACACAGAAAATGCAGAAACAGTGATAAATCAGTTACACAGGCTAGCACACTTTAGTGGGCAGCCTCAACAGTTAAATTAAACAAACAAACAAACTTTTGATCAAATTCGACTAAAAAGTAACTTTAAGTGCAGATTTTAAAATAATGCAGCAAACAGCTAAAAACAGTTTAAGCTTGTTTAGGGTAAGCTAGAGAAGCTATTCCAAGTAAAAAAACAGCAAAGATACTTAAATCCAGAAAGTAGTCGCTTTTCTGAGTTCTCTGTAGCTAGGACCACTCTGCAGGACCACGAGGAGCTTGTCTGAGTAGTATAGCCAGAAAAAAATGCCCAGAGGCAGATTTTAAACAGGGAACTTCAAAAGAGCTAGAAATGGTCCAAAACAACCAATTACTACAGCTCTTGTGCTGAGGTCACTTCCTACAGGGACAGGTAGACAGCTCAAGGCTCCCCACTCCCACTGGTGAGCAAAGAAACTTCCTTCTATCCAAGTAAGGTAATGGACAACACTGGAACTACATCACAGCCCAGAATACAGCAATGCCTGTAAACTGGTCTAAACTAGTCGAGGAGAGGCGGGAAAACAAGGATTATTTTTTTTGTTTTTTTTGTTTTTAGATAGAAACACACAAAAAATGCAGAAACAGTGATTAATCAGTTACACAGGCTAGCCCACTTTAGTGGGCAGCCTCAACAGTTAAATTAAACAAACAAACAAACTTTCGATCAAATTTAGCTAAAAAGTAACTTTAAGTGCAGATTTTAAAATAATGCAGCAAACAGCTAAAAAAACAGTTTAAGCTTGTTTAGGGTAAGCTAGAGAAGCTATTCCAAGTAAAAAAACAGCAAAGTTACTTAAATCCAGAAAGTAGTTGCTTTTCTGAGTTCTCTGTAGCTAGGACCACTCTGCAGGACCACGAGGAGTGGAGTAAAGAACAATAAATAAAAGCGTAAATAAAAACTAGTATGTGTGTGTGTATGTGTTTGTGTGCGTGCATGCCTGCGTGTGTGTGTATGTATGTATGTATGTATGTATGCATGTATATATATATATATATATATATATATATATATATATATATTTTTTTTTGTTGACCAGGAAAATCCGACTGGACACAGGTCCTTTTTCAGCTGAGGCCTGGGGAGAAAAGCTCCACAATAAAAACAACATTTAAAAACAACAATTAATTACAAGTTACAAGAAGTATAGGTAGGTTTTAACAACAGTAGTAAACAGTTATAGTTCAAAATTAAATTATTTAGTTAAATGGTACAACACTTATATCATTGGTGCCATAAAGACTAGCAAGTATTTTAATAGCTGAGCTAGCAGCTATTACCCTTGAATAACAGTGGCTAAGATTACAGCTGAGATATAGGTTTACAAGCAATGTATTTGGCTGCAATCTGAGGTAGTTAGAGGGATGGAAGAAAGGGATTAGAGAGGTTAGGGTAGAGATGTTAGAGAGATTGTTACAGGGGCATATCCAGTGCTCTTTTAGATGAGATTTTAGAAAAGATTTGAAGTTAGTGTGTGATGACACAAACATTATAGTGTGAGGAAGGGTAGTCTATAATTGTGCTATGGAGTAGAAGAAGAGAGATTCTCCAGCAGAGTTCCTGGTTCTAGTTACCTGTAACTGATTTTTGTTGCTGGAGTGTAGTGGTCTGGTGGTATGATAGGGTTGGAGTAGATTTTGGAGGGAGGGGACTTTTAGAGGATGATTTAGTAGTTTGTGGGTTAGTGAGAGTTGGTACCATTGAAGGAGGTAAGGGAGTTCTAGCCAGCCTAGTATAATAAGTGAGGTACAGTGGTGGCTATGGTAGTTTGCGCCAGTGGCAAACCTTGCTATTTTGTTGTAGCAAGCTTTGAGTTTACCTAACTCACTTTGCCTTAGGTTGGTAAATACTGGAGAGGCGTAGAGTAGGGTAGAGATAAGATGGCTATTTGAAACTGAAATCTTGACTGTTTTGGTGAGTAATTGCTTATCTCTGTATAAAGCTCCTAGTTTTTTTGTGTACTTTTTTATGGTTAACAAGATGTGGATGTCAAACTTGAGGTTATTGTCAGTTTCACCCCTAAGTAGTATGGTGGGTCTGTTGGGGGGATAATGGTGTTGTCATTGCCTTTAATATTAAATTGGTGGGTGTTTAGATTGTGTTTGGTGGGTTGGAAGACGAGGAGTTTTGTTTTGTTTGGGTTAAGTATTAATTGTACATCTGAAAGCCAAGTTTCAACTGAGGAAAAGGCTTCCTGTGTGGTCTTTTGAAGTTCAGGTAGGGAGTGGGCTGAGCAGATGATGGTGGAATCATCTGCGTACTGTATGAGAGTGGCCTGTTTGGTAGCAGAGGCTAGATTATTAGTGAATATGGAGAAGAGTAAGGGTCCAAGGATGGATCCTTGGGGAACACTTATTGAGACAGGGAGTTGGGGGGATATATCATTATGCCAAACAACGGACTGATGGTGGTCAGTCAGTTAGCTCTGGAACCAGTTTGTGACAGATTGAGAGAAGGATAGGGTATTGAGGACAGTGATGAGTTGTTTATGAGAGACCATGTCGAATGCTTTAGATAGGTCTAGGAAAATTGCAGAGGTGAAATAACCATTGTTTTTATGTTGAAGGATTGTATTAGTGAAAGCAAGTAAGGCAGTGGTTATGCTGTGGTATGGACGGAAACCATGCTGTGTGTTAGATAGGAGGTTGTTAGCAAGGAGGTAGCCTAGAACCTGAGAGTGAATGCATCTCTCAAGTATTTTTGATAGAGGAGACAGAATTGCTATGGGCCAGTAGTTGGTGAATTCTGTGGAAGGCCCACCTTTGTGGAGGGGGATAATGTGGGATATTTTCCATTGTGAAGGACATAGCTTTCAGATAAAGATCGGTTAATCAGGACTGCAACTGGGTAGGCTAGGGCTTCAGCTGTAATTTTAAGCTACTCAGCTGGGAGGTTGTCAGCTGCTAGTTTTGTGGGCTTTAGTTTTGATAAGAGTTTTTTTATGTTGGAGGTAGGGATAGGAGAGAAATCGAATGTAGTGGGCAGGTTACTAGGTGTAGTTGGAGGGGGTAGGGAAGTGGGGTTGTGTTGTATTGCTAGTGATAGAATGGTTTATGTGAAGTGAGTGTTGAAAGAGGTGGCAATGTTTTCAGAGGAGTTTGTTTTGTTTGGTGGAAGGGTTCCTACTTTTCCTAAGTGGAGGATGGAGTTGATGGTTGACCAGAATTGTTTAGGGTTGTTTTGGGTGGAGTTCAGGGCAGACTGGTAATATAGGATTTTGTCCTGTTTTATTAATTTTTTTACTTTGTTATGTAATTCACATAATTTCAGTCTATCAGAAGGGTTTTTGTCTTGCGACAGTGATTCTAGGCTCTATCTCGGTTTTTCATTTCTGATCTAGTGGCTTTTTGGAGCCATGGGGAGGACTGGGCTTTAACTCTAGTAAATATTGTGGGCACATGGGTGTTTATGACTTTAAGAAAGGTGGTATTGAAAAACTGGACAGCGTCATCAAGGTTGAGGTATTTTAGTGGAGTCCAGTTGCAGTTTTGTAGCGCTGAGATGAAGTTGTCAGGGTTAAAGTTTACTTTATTACATATTTGCAGATAGGTAATGGATTTAGCCTGAAATGTGTTTTTTGAGTAGGAAAGTTGGGGTTTGATCACTGAGGCTATCCGGTAGGCAGCCAGCTGTGTATTATTGGGGGGCTCTTGCTGACTAGTATCCAGTCAAGGGTAGAATGCTTGTTGGAATTCTTATTTATTCTGGTGGGTGTCTGGATAAGTTGGAAAAAAACGAAGATTTAGATGGTGGGCTGGATGGTGGTTGGAACAGGATAGCCAGTCAGTATTAACATCACCTAATATTATGGTTTCTTGTGGAAGGTGATGATTTACCCAGCTGAGGAAGTTTTCTAGTGGAGGGATATTGTTGCCAGGTGGGAAGTAGCATCCTATTATGTTAATGGTCTTGTCTTGGTTTACTTTTAGGTTGGTATAGATTATTTCTTCTTTGTTAATAAAGGGGGGCTGATAAGTTTAGGATGTGACTATTAAGATTCTATTTATTCATTACAGCTACACCACCCCCTTTGTGCAACTGATCTTGTCTTAGGATATTTTAGCCTGAAGGGAGAATTTGTTCACTGGTAATGTAAGGTTTGAGCCAAGTTTCTGTTAGAATGATAATAACAGGGAAGTATAAGTCTATGGTAGCATGGAGTTCATGGATTTTATCGATTATACTTCTGATATTTAGGCTTAAGATAAGGAGGTCAGTTGCTTTCCTATTGGATGTAATTTGAGGGTGGGTGAGGCTGTTAGGCTGACTATCAGTGGAGGAGTTGTGGGTTACAGGGTTTGGGTGGATGTCCACACTGAGGGCAAGTATTGTTATGGCTGAGGATGTTAGTTTTAGTAATGAGAAAATTAGTTTAAGTTTTGGGGTAGCTTTTTGTTTGGGTGAAGTGGGTGGTAGATAAATTAGGTTGAGGGATAGTTTGTAAGGCATTAGGGATGCTTTTTATTTGTGTGGTGGAGGAGATAGCTTAAGTGGGTTGTGCATTGGGGTGTATTAGTTATGAGAGGTGTACAAGTAGTGTGATGGTGTGACATGAGGGGTGGTGACTGTAGTTGAGCAATGGAAGTTGTTTGGTGGGGGTAGAGTGTGGCCAAGATGGCAAGAAGTTAGCAGCACAGTAATTTTGCTCTTCTTCTCCTACACATTTTTGACAGAATTAAATTGTCAAATGTTCTCCAGGAGGGGCTGACACAAATAACTGGTGTCAGAGCCATGGACTTAAACTAAATGCCAAGAAATGCATAATAGCATCATTTGGGAAGTCATCCGTCCCTGGCAATTATCATATTGACAACACACCCCTTAGAGCTGACCCAGTAGTCAGGGCCTTAGGTACACACATAGATAGTAATCTAGCCTTTGATCATCACATGTCTACAGTGGTGAGGAAATCATTCTATGTTGCACAACTTATAAGCAAAGGTATGGCATCCAAGTCCAAGGATGTCATTGTTCCACTGTATTTGGCATTCATCAGACCTATCACTGAGTACAATGCTCCCTTTGGTATGTACCTATCCAAGCATATCCAACAACTGGAATGCCCACAGAGGTTCCTCATTAAAAGAATACAGGGCATAATTAATTGTCTTATGCAGACTGTCTCAAGGCCCTTTCCCTGTATTCTGTCTCCTACAGGCTTTCGAGGGGAGATCTATGCCTGGTGTAAGGGCATTGTCCAACCCCACTCTAAAGGACCTCCTGCATATCCAAAAAATAAACAGTACCAGAATTACCCATTCTAAAAGCTTAAACATTGCCTGTGATATAAATAGGGCATGCTGGAGAGATAGGTATGTATCACAGACACTACCCTATCTATGAAACAGGCTCCCCATCCATGTGAAGCAGAGTTCCTCTCTAATGCAATTCAAATGCAACTTGGACAATTGAATGGGAAACCAGACATTCATCCCTGGTTTGGTACCTATGTCTTTAATGGACAGAGGTAACCTGTAATGGTTCATCTCCCAGGCCCATGCTTACACTTATCATGGGTATCAGAACTTGTCAGATATTTGGGAGGCATGGCTAAGCTTAAAAATGCCCTTGTGGTTGTCAGTCTAGTAAACACCTATGAACCTATTTTCATCAAAAATCATTCAAATAAGCTGGACTATTATGTTGGAAACTTCTTGGGACATTATGGTGAAAACAAAATAATTTACATTTCAAATATTTTCCTGTCAAAACTTCAACATAAAGATTGACCAAAGGAAGATGAACCACTCTAAAACAGTTTCAGAAGAAAATTTAGTGAAGAAAATGTTACAGTCTATTCCTTGTAGTATACAAGACCTACCCTTAAAACTAAATAAACTGGACTCTAAAGTTGACAAAATAAAAGAATATTGTACAAAGAAGATTGAATTAATCAATGAAGTAGTGAAACAACAGAAATTCCAGGTATCTGCTATGGAGGATTCTATCACTGACATGGACAGCAGACCTACTGAAGAAGAACATAAAACTGATTTTATTCTTCAACAAAACATCAAGTTCTTGGAAAAAAATTATTGACCTGCAGAATAGGGTAAGGATGAACAATATCCACATTTATGGATTCCCTGAGCAACAAAGAAGGAGATAACATGGTAAACCTCTTATCCAATTGGATCCCTAAAACATTAAACCTTCCTGAAGCCCTGTCATTTGGCATAGAGAGGGCTTATAGATCTTTGACTGTAGTGATACCAAGCAAAAAACTTTCAAATCCAAATTCTAAAATAGTCAAATTTATTTCTAGTCAAGACAAGGATCTAGTTTTGAAAGCAGCCTGGTCTGCTTCACCCATAAAACTTGATGATTCTTTCATTAGATTTGACAATGAGGGTTAATCCTTCGTGTTTTCAAAAAGAAAAGCTTGTATTCTTCTGTTAAAATTTATTTATTTATTTAACATTTGTTGACCGGGCTAGTCTAGCTGGATGTATGTCCATTTTCAGTAGAGGCCCGGGGAGAAAAGCTCCAATGATTATAAAAGTTTAAACATAATCAGGCAATACAATACAACAATAGAAACATATAGAAAAAGAGCTAGTGAATACACATAGTAATAAAATAAGGTTAGAGCACAACTCAACAAATATAATGAACAGAATATCTTAACATTTTTTTATTTATTTATTTTTTTTAGTTCTACAGTATGTGAGGGATAACATATTTCTATAAAGTTGATATATGAGGTAGACTTTACAAGGCTAAGGGAGTAGAGATGGTAAGGATTAAGGAGGTAGTAATGAATAGAGAGGCAGTGGAAGGATTAAGCTGGGTAGGTGCAGGAGCAAAGCCAGTGTTTGTTGAGATGAACTTTCAAATGTCTTTTAAAAAGAGGGAGGGATGATAGAGATGTGATATCAGAGGGTAGATTGTTCCATATTTTTCCAACGGAGTTGGAAAAGAGACTGTCACCTGCAGAGTTAGAGGGTTTGGTTATATTAATCAGTAGTTTGTTGGAAGAGCATAGATGTTTCAGGTTGTTATATGGTGAAATGAGGTTAGAGAGTATAGGAATTTTAGTTGGTTGGCATAAGATCTTGTGTGCTATTAATAATTGGTGAAGACTGAGTAGGTTGGGAAATTCAAGCCAACCTAGATGTTTTAAGTTCAGACAATGATGAGTTCTAAATGGGGATCCTGTGGCAAATCTAGCAATGTTATGGTAAGATGTTGCAAGTTTCTTGAGGTTGTTTTTGGAGATATTAGTGAAGATGGGGGAATCGTATAGGAGAGTAGAGATAAGGTGAGATCTGGCTAAGGTGGTCCTAGCTTCAGGTGTCAGGAAGGGTTTTATTCTGTAAAGTGATCCGATTTTTTATTAACAGATTTGATAGTGTTGTTGATATGGGGGTCAAAGCTGAGATTATTGTCAATAGTTATTTCTAATAGTTTAGCTGTTGAGTCTGGAGAGATAAGTGTGTTGTCAGTGGAAGTAAGAGATAAGTTGAGTGGAGCAGTTTTGCATGAAGGTGAGAACAGTAGCAGTTTGGTTTTCTTGGCATTAAGGAGTAGGCAACGGTCGCAGAACCATTGTTCAACAGTGGTAAAAGCTTTTTGGGTGAGTGACTGAAGTTCATTTAGTGAGTTGGCAGAACAGACTATGGTAGAATCATCTGCATATTGTATGCAGGTAGATTGTGGGATAGCAGATTGTAGGTCATTGATGAAGATAGAAAATAGAAGGGGGCCTAAGATGGAGCCTTGAGGTACACCCAAAGATATAGGAAGGAGATTAGATAATGTATTTTTCCAGAGAACTGCTTGCTGGCGGTTTTCTAGGTAAGATGTGAACCAGGTTATGGATGGAGGATCAAGTGAGAGAGATTTTAGTTTATGTATTAGAAGTTTATGATTAACCATGTCAAATGCTTTAGATAAGTCAATGAAGACTGCAGATGATAGGTAGTTATTGTTGCGGTTATAGTTGATTGTGTTGGTGAAGGAGAGTAGTGCAGTGGTAGTGCTGTGGAAGTGTCTGAAGCCATGCTGACAGTTGGTGAGTAGGTTATGATGTAGAAAGTGGTTAAAAAGCTACTTGTGGATACATTTTTCCATGATTTTAGCTATAGGTGATAAAAGAGCTGTAGGACGAAAGTTAGAAAGGTCATTAGATTTACCTCCTTTGTGAAGAGGGATGATGTGAGATATCTTCCAGATAGAGGGGAAAATTCCTTCATTAATGGATCGATTTATCAGTATAGAGATGGGGTAGGAAATAGCCTTAGCTCCTATTTGTAGGAATTCAGCTGGGAGTTTGTCAGCAGAGGGGTTGGTTGGTCTTAGCTTTTTGAGCAGTTATAAGATGAAGGAGGTTGATACAGGTTGAAAATGAAAGGATGGAGATACATTTATAGCAGGTAAGAGTAGCTTAGAGGTGTCAGGAGTTAGGTGACTAGCAAGGGTTTGGATATTATTAGTGAAGAATGAATTGAAGTCATTAGCTATTTGTGTGGAGTTGTCTGGGTTAGAGTCTTGAGGGTTGGGTGTGATCGGTTGGCCTGGGGATAGGAGATTGTTCATACTGGCCCAGAACTTTTTAGGTTTCTTTTTGGAGGTTTGTTGAAATTGGAGGTAGTAGTTTTTTTATCTGTCAGGTTGGCTTTTTTTGTACTGTTTCTAAGTTGTCTGAAGTTTTGGTGGTCAGTTGGGTTCTTGGTGGAATGTCATTTCGCCCAAGATTTATTTATTTGATTGATTTTTTGCCTAGTGTTGTAGGTTAGCCAGAGAGCAGGTTTAGCCTTGGTTCTAATGGTTTGACTTGGGGCATGGTTATCTAGGATAGATAGGAAAGTGGAGTTGAAGTGTGCTACTGCTTCATTAAGTGGGAGATATTTTAGAGGGGACCAGTTATTTTGAAATAGTTCAGCTAGAAAGTGATTGGAGTTGAAATGCTTTTTTGAGCGAAGTGTTCTGTATGTGGTAGGTAAGGTAAATCACTGAAGAAAGCCAGAATAAAAACTCACCTAATCGACCATGCAAAACTTTTTTAATTGCCAGAGGGGAAAAAATCATTTGATTCCTTAGAAGACGCACTTTCCCTTCTCCAGAAAAAAAATATTTAAATAATTCTACTTATGATATGGACCTTAGTGTATCTTTAAAAGGACATGCTACAATGAATTACTGGTCAGTTACAGAACAAAAAAAAAAAAGCTCAGAGACAAATAAAGCTACCAGTTAGTTATTTGTCTTGACATAGGCTGTTTCTGAAACATTTTTTAAATGAAATCACCTAAAGGTAATACGTTTCTTATTTTTATTACATTGATTTCAGTTTACAAGTATTAGTCTCACTGTTACTGTAATATGGCAGTTTCTCCACTAGAGGGGGTAAAGTCTATAGTAATAAACTTATTTTAACTAAACTATTATGAATCTACAGGGAAATACCATTCTCAAACAGTTTTCATTTTTTATTTTTTATTCTTTTTCCTTTCTTTTGTCCTTTTACTCTTTCCTTTTTCAAAAATAATTTAGTAACTGAGTAAGTTTAATAGAAAGAGTCTGGTTTGGGGGCTGGTTTGACTGTTGGGAAATGGATCTGCTGTACAAGGGAATGTTAAAACTTTTTAATATTTTATTTTTAATATTTAACACAGTATTCACATATAGTGTTACTGAAAGTGGGGGATATAGTTAAAATGCATGCACTGATGTGTTTTTAACCCCCTTATCTTTCAAGCCATGTTATTAAGGCTGTATAAGTTTCCCCTGCTTATTTGATGCTAAAAGTTTTTCAGTTAATATGTGGCTTGTAGAATGTGTCCGTGAGCCTTTTGTGTTTAAAGACTTTCTTTTCAGTCTATTTTCCCACCAAATTACTTCAGAAGAGTTTAGAGAATGTTTTCAGCTTGCCTCAGGCTTCTATGTGCCTCTGCTTCACTCTGAATCCTTCCTGAACAGATCTCGAGTCAGAGAGGAAGTGTAACATGATCTTTAACTCTTCGATAGCAGGAAGCTTACAGAACACAGAAAATGATTGTTAAAATGGACTTTTAAATGCTCCAGCTTTTAAAATTATATTTCCCTGCATTAAAGACAAACTGCAATTAGTGCAATTTAATATAATATTATATTTTATAAAATAATATAATAGTAATTCCTTAGACTTCTGAATGGCTTATTTTAGTTATATACACCTGGAACATCTGTTTAATTATTGAAGGGAGGAACAAGCGAAATGATGTACAAAGGGTATGTATTTGATGTGAGATACATAGAGGTGCTCTCATTAAACCTCAAACACAATACACAAATTAACAATTAATAGTTGAATGGAAATTTGTGTTAAACTTTTTCAGTATTACTACTGAGTGACCTATTCCCTCTGTAGCTGGTACACTATTTTTTTATATTGTAATTCTGAAGTTTCCTAGTTGAAACATTTTTTTATACTAGATAATGCTGAAGCACCTCTTTCTTATTCAGAAGACTGATATGTATTTCATATAGGGAACAGTGGAATAACATAAGTTGAAAAACACATACACTTTCATTAAGATAACTTATATTTCTGCAAAAAATACAGAAATTAGCAGCCTGCTTTATAATTCAGCCTTTTTAGATAATGAATATGAATGTAAATATCCAAAATCTATGCCAGCTATTTTCACAAGTTTCTACTCAGTGTGGGAGATTAGATGAGAATTTGTAATCAGTTTTGAGGTTTTTGTAGTGAATGCAGTAGAAATGTAAGTAATTTATATAGGCAAAATATTAATAAAGGTACTGGTTCATAACCTTTTTACAGGGTGCAATAAGTACAGGTAATCTGTTTGTTATACAATGCTGTACATATAGGACACGAGTGTTATTCTGGTTAAATTACAAGCACATGTACCTTAAAAAGATGTTATTTACTTGTAACACAGAGTTTCTTAATTCATGTAAATACTTCAGGTATTAAGAATGGTCAGAGCATATCTTCAACATGATAGTTAATATATAAATAAATATGTATGAGTAATGTTAATTATTATAAATTAATAGTTATTTAAAGTTCTTCTATTTGGTAGGTCTTATATATTAACCTTGTTGTATAGCGTTTTTGGTTTGTTTTCTAGTAATCTAATATCTTCTTAAAAAGTGTAAAATATGTATTTAGAAAATTTCAGTTTATGTATATAGAAGTAATAGCAGCAATGTGATCGGTTGTGTTATGGTGTTGTTAGTAAGTGGCTTGTATGAACTTTTCATGAAGCCTGGAATATTTTATTCAAAGTTGGAGGTTAAAAATGTTTTTAATTCTAAAATTTTCACATCATTATTGTGTTTGCCCATAACAAGTTGTTCTTTTGTTAGCATTATGCTTAATGCACAAGAATGGTATGCTGGGATTGGTGGTAATATAAATGTATAAAATAGACTATACCATATAAATACTTATTGCATCTCTGGGATTGGTGCTAAGACATTTAAGATATACTTACATATTATAGCATTATACTCTAAAGGAGAAATGTTGATAGCTGGTAATTTTAACTACATCCTATCAGACAAAGACACTACAAATGTTAAACAAATCAGGCTACCCAGTATCAAAACATTTAAACCATTATATTAATACAATGTATATGAGAGAGAGATATATACTCCAAAATAGAGGCGGCACTTATAGTTTCATGTTCCTTATCTGATCACAATAGTTTCATGTTCCTTATCTGATCACAATGCTATTACATTTAAATTAAGTCCAAGCAATTCAATTTCTTGCCAAAGATGTCCAGCATATATAACTAAAATAAAATGCATTAATGAATGGTTATTAAAACATATAAATCAATTTTTGGAATTTAACAATACTGGTGAGGTCACTGATATCATACTATGGGACACGTTAAAAGCTTATTTATATGGTAAAGTAAAGAAATTGTATATTTGTAAAAGAAAAGAATGGGATAAAGAGTTAAATGCTCCCCAAGCTGAAACATAAATTAAAATTAAACCTTAAACCCAGTGATAAAGTTGCAAGCACACAGCTGAAAAATGTAAACCAGAAATACCTAGAAATCTTGCATCAAAAGATTTCCATTAATTTAGAAAAAAAATAAATAAGAGTTGTATTCAATAAATCCCAAGAGCCTTCATAGAATAGCTATTAGACTTCTTCTTTTTCGGCTTTTCCCGGTAAGGGGTTGCCACAGTGGATCACCTGTCTGCTCATGATTGGCAGTGGAGTTTTACAGTGTCGAGTTGCCAGCCCGGTGCCCAAACTTCTACAGAAGGCACACACATGCATACACTCATGCCTAGGGCCAATTTTAGAGTGTCCAATCCACCTACAGCATGTCTTTAGAATGTGGGAGGAAACCGGAGCACCCGAAGGAAACCCACGCGACCACAGGGAGTACATGCAGACTTTGCACAGAAGGCACCCCGGCCGAGGATCAAACCAAAGAGCCTCTTCTCTTGCTGTGAGATGGCAATGCTAACCGCTGCACCACCAGAATAGCTATCAGACTGAAAAAATTAATAAAATAAACCATATTGAGGAGACTAAAAGACTATTAAAGCTATGGATATGAAAGATATATTAAAATGCTTTAGCAAATATTATAAAGAAATTAATAAAACAAAATCAAACCTGAGTAACAGCAACTTATTTGACATTTTTTTTAAAGAAAACATATATAATAAACTATCAAAAGAACATAAAAGCAAGATTAATAAGTATTTTCCTTTAAGAAATTAAAAGACCAATTTAAACTTTTTGAAACTAATAATGCATCAGATATGGATGGGATAATTCCTGAGCTATACAAACTTTTACCTGATAATATTTTAAAAATTTCATTAAATGCTTTTGAAGAAGTTAAGAGTACATCAAATATCCCCCAATCATGGAGATATTCTCTCATTATACCCATTTTAAAATCAGATAAGAACCCTTCCCTGTTTTCTTCTTTTCGACCTACTGTATATCACTTTTAAATGATGACCTCAAGATTTTCATGTTTACATTAACAAAAAAGATTAACTCAAATGCTCATTGGTTTAGTAAATGACGATCAGACAGGGTTTATAGTTAATAGGAATATTACAGATAATATAATAAGACTCTTGTTTATTGATATGGAAAACAAAAATCAAAAAGAGTTATCCATAATAAGCTTAGATAAGCTTTTGACTCTGTGAACTGGTCATAATTATTCAGAGTACTAAATGAATATACCGTTTCCACTGATTTCATAAAGTTAATTAAAAAGCTTTATGATAACTCAATTTATTTCATCAAAATAGGCTGCTTTATGTCTAGTCCCTTTGATACCTTAAAATGTACCAAACAAGGATGCCATTTATCCCCTTTGCTATTTTGCACTCATTATTACTATTGAGACTAATAATAAAAACTCAGTTTTAGTTTACTACCAAATCCTAATTGATAAACTATCCAAATTAACAGACAATTGGAATAAATTATTTTTCACATTTCAGGATAGACTTATGTTGATCAAAATGATAAACTTATCAAAATCTTATTCTTCAGTCAGTTATTAATTCTTCCCTTTCTAAAAAAGTTAAAAAAAATAAACTGTATTTTACTAAAGTTCTTTTGGTGTCCCAAAAAAAGCAGTAATGTTCTTAGACTGGCACATCAAAAGTTGGGATTAGGGAGGCATAGATTTCCCAAATATTGACTTATATTCTAAATCTGAAATTATTAAGATATTTATAAATTTGAATTATCTAATCAAAGCTCTACTAATAATAGTATATCCTATAGCTTTCACCAATGGATGCTTAATATCTTTTAATAAAAGGAAAATGTTTGACTTAAGAATAGCAATTTAATTTATTTGCATCAGTTTCTGAATGGGAATAAAATACACTCAGCTGATTATCTGATTGCTAGATAAAGTCTGCGAAACAGTAGTTGGTTATATATACAAACATGTAAGGAATATATTCAAGACAAAATTAAAATAGCATTAGACATACAAACTAAAACTATTCCAAAATTCCTAGACTACTTTTCTAATATAAATAATAATCCATTTAAAGGTAAGTCATACTTGTAAATCATATATAAGATTATTAAAATTGAATTTGTTCTTCTTGAATTGGCATACTGGAATTACTCAACAAAAATAAATAAAGAATTTTCTGAGAAAAGCAAGAAAATATCTTTAAAATCTACAGGAAAATCAATGCCCTCTCTAAACTGGAAGATTTCTACATAGAAATTTTGTACAGAGTTTTACTAACACCCAACAAAATTGTTGTTGTATATAAATCAGAAAATAAAAAAAATGCTAGAGATGCAATGAAGCCCTTGATACAGATTGGATTCATATGATCATAGACTGCAGCATACTGTCATCTTTCTGGATTTATTTTAGAAACTTTTGCCAAGCACTGTCATCAGATAATTGTACTATTACAGATTCTTTGATTTTGTTAATGCTCTAATCCCAGAAGTTATACAAGTATTGCAAATGCTTCTTCTTTGGTCTGTCCTAGCTATTGCTAGGAAAGTTATAATTAAAAACTAAAAATGTAAAACTACTCTCTCATTTACTAGTGAATTTATCTGTCTAGCGAAATCTGTTTGTAAAACTGAATTATTAACCATAAAAATGAGAACTAGAATGTAACTCATCAATACATAGCCTGGAACACATTTAATGATCTATTAGAAAAATACTAATGGTTTTGTGTATATAAGTCTTGTTATGGGCTTTTATATATATATTTGTTTTATTTTGTTTCACATTGTTGAATTATTTTTAAAATATGTAAAATCAAATAAAAACTTTTAAAAAATTCCAATTTTTATTGACCTTACTACAAATCTTGTACACGTGTTAACCAAAAATGTACTGTTACATTTGAAATCACTTGCACATTATAAATATCAATATGGGGAGGGGAACCACAATGTAAAAGAAATTCAAAACTATATGTACTAAAATGTATAATGATGGGCCATTTTTCCTTTGAATGTAAAGAACGAAAATTAAATCCTGAACATTACTTGAAAGGTATATACAACAAAATACTTAAGATATTCATGTACAAAATAGACATTTTCATACAGTAGGACAAGAGATAATATTCTGAGAATGGAACTGATAATGAAAAGGCTGGGGAAGAAAATAAAATATGTTAAGTAAAAAAAAAACATTGGCAGATAACAGAGTATATTATAGGGAAAGAATATTAAAGGTGCCAAAAGAAAATAAAAAAAGAAGAAAAAGGATAATATGTCTATTTTATTCTGAATGACAGCAGTATAAAATATTAAACAAAATGGTTTGTAGTTTTAGACTGGTGTAAGACTGAATAAACAAGATAATATGTGCTAACTGGATGTAAGATTTTTATTTGATCAACATAAAATGCAGAAAGTTATAAAGAATGAAGAAACATGGCATATGGGTAAGAAAGAATGACTTGAACATGTGTGTTAATAATAAGGTATTGTAAATACTAGGCCTCTACACTGCCCAATTTCATTTCCTAATATTTTCAGTCAAGCCTGCCTGTATTATAGATTAGAGATGTAGGCCGCGCTTTTTGGTAGAGTCTCCTGCATGAATGACCATGTCATTCAGGTATGGAGATTATAAAAAGAAATAATAAACCTGTGGCAGGCAAATCCCAAGTCAGGTCTACAACAGACCAAATTCCAAAAAAACAGTAGAGACTCAGAAACCATGAACCTAGCTTTAGTATTTCACAAGAATCATATAATACAATACAATGAGCTTTAAAAGTTTCACTATGGCTTCTTCTGACTGTTGCACTTCAATTCTAAAGTCAGACATTAATTATATTTTAGTTGAAGTTTGGATAATGTGATTATGATCACATAATCCAAACTTCAACTAAGACATAATTAAAAACAATTAAACACCATTACCTAAACCATCTGTTTTTTAAAATAGGATTAATACTAATTTGTCCATTTAAACCTGGTGGTTCATTTACTCTAATTGAATCCATTCATCCATCCACAACCCCTTTTTCCCATTTTTGCACATGGGGTCAAGGTGTCACTTCAACAGTGGGAATCATCTAGAGCTGCCGGGTAGCTTGCCCTGGCACAATAGTTCTTCCACACCACACACACACACACACACACACACACACACACACACGCACACACACACGTACACACGCACACACACACACACACACACACACACACACACACACACACACACACACACACACACACACACACACACACACACACACACACACACACACACACACACACACACACACACACACACACACACACACACACACTCATACCTATGGCCACGTTAGAGTGTTCCATCCACCTACTGCATGTCTATGGAATGTGGGAGGAAACTGGAGCACCAGGAGGAAACTTACGCAAATACAGGGAGGGCATGCAGACTCCACACAGAAGGCTCCTCAATCAAGAATTGAACTGGAAAATCTCTAGCTGTGAGGTGACAATGCTATCTGCTGTGCCACTGTGCTGCATGTTATCGAATGTAAACAGACATTGTGGCATGTCACTGTCATTGTTTGTGCAAAAATCCAACTGGGTTAAAGGAGAAATGAAACTGTACAAAAAATTATTTTACCAGATATAGAGGCTGAAATGACACAACCTGCATCTGAATTAATGACTGCTGATTTGGACAACTATACCATTAAACTTAACCAACATGAAAGCCACATGGAATCCAGGAATGGAGCACCATGTCAAGAGTGGGGATTCAGTATTTCATTCATACATTTCTGAAAGGTGACTTGGGATTCATGTAGGCCAAATACTAATACTCTGTAAGAAAACTGACCCTCAGGGGTTACAAAATCTGTTTTTGCTTTGGCAGGGGTTATAAGTGGTATCTGCCAGGAAGTTCTTACCAAGTCCATGTTTGTCAGGCCCTTCACTAAATTATCTATCATCAGTTCTAAGCATTGACTAGTTATCAAACTTTCAAATGCTATTTAGTATCTGTCATGACATGTTTTATTATTTTATTGGACTTCTTCCCTTACTTCCTGAGTCTTTGTGACTCAGGAGTTCTACAAGTTTTCACTTAAAGTTCTACTGTGGGTGTCTCTCTCTCTGTTATGTCAGGAATATAGCTATGGTGGGGCTACAAGAATGTGAGTCACAGAGAAAAGAGGAAGGAGTACCAGATCCGAGTATGGATTATTTTTGTTTTCTTCAACTAGGCATTTAGTGGTGCCAGATCAGGGAGTAGCACCAGGTACCAGATAAGCCAGGTACAGTTCTATGCTAATTTTTATTAGTTTAGTTCTTCAAAGAATTTCTTAAAACACTCCTTCATTTAATAAAAGGAATTATCTTACTTTCTGGTTTTGTGCCCCTGGAAAGGGTTCTTCTAGAGTTATTTCAAATAAAAACTCCCTGGTTTGTCCTGCATGATTATCAGTTTGTAAGCTGTCCGCAGAATTCTCTACTTCCTTTCATAACTTTAGTACATTACTATGATAGATTTGTTATATTTTCTATTTTCTGGATGTTTAACTTTATAATTCACTTTATTCATACTTTCAATTACTTTAAATCACTTCTGCCATTTTGCCCGGATTTGTTTTTTACTGAGGACACTAGCTCAAGTAGCTGATATCCTGGCCTAAATTCTCTGAGTTAGGCATTCCTATTATCAGTTTCTTGCTGCATTTACTAGGCTTCCTTCTTTTGTTCCTTTACTACCTTTAAGATAGGACTTCTGACAAGTGGGCCTTTATATCCAAGGTTGGTTGCAGTTTCTTGCATTCTGGACAAGAAGCATATGAGATTTCTACCTCTTTCACTGTACCTGGTTAATTATATCAGGCGTGTACTCTTGCCAGAGATTTTCCCAACCATAGATGATTCTGCCAACATGTTACTAAGTGCTAGAATCAGTGCTAGCATACTTTAAGGTTTTAGTTCTAGTAAAAGGTGTAGAATTGCTGGTAATTCTGTATTTACTATATATAACAGCTCATCTATTAACTCAGAATTTGAGTAAGAAGTAATGAGATCATCCTGTTCATTACACTCCCCTATATTCTTGGTTATGGTGTCTTTTGCCCTAATTAAAGTATGATATTCCTAGTGTGCGTGTGTGTGTGTGTGTGTGTGTGTGTGTGTGTGTGTGTGTGTGTGTGTGTGTGTGTGTACATGTTTGTCCTTTTTTAGTATGTGACATATCTGCAAATTCCCTAAATTACTACTGCTTCCTTCAGAATTTTGCCACAGTCTGAAAGGTGTAGCTTCTTCTCCCCAAAACAAGCACACTGCAGTTTCATCTGCATCTTCCATGCACAGGAAATGCTAAATAACCATCATCTTCTGTTCAATTAGTTCTGCTATCTGTACAACCATCTTTATTACTCTCTTTTCATTAAGGTTTATGTCCCTCTACTTTTCTGTAAGTGAACATCGACCTTATTTTCTTTCCCTTTTCTATGTTGCACTTACCAGTGTGTGTGATGCCTGTTCCCTGGACCAGCAATCAAGGCGCCTCAATCCTCACCACTAACACCAGTGAGGGGGGGTCTCATATAGGAGGAAAGGATAACAAATACACATAGTAAAGTGCAATTTCCCTTAAGAGCACACAGAGATCACAGTCAGTCCAGGGCTGGTGCTTGCTCACTCTCCAGGTCCCCAATAAGACTCCCCACTGCACAACTATAGGGTCCAAATCTCAGGCTAGTGGGCAAGCTAAAACCTCCAGCACCCTCTCTGTCCAACCAGTGCTTTGTGTTCCTGCCCAGGTAGCTCACACACACACACATACACACACACACACACACACACACACACACACACACACACACACACACACACACACACACACACACACACACACACACAAACTTTGAGAAGAATTTATACAACCACACAGACACTCCTGGGAAAGGCTGGCACAGGTTCTCCAGCTGTGCCCATTTTTCCCAGACTATATGGTAGTACCAGCTGCCACCACTCAGTAATATTTATCAGCTACTCAAAGGTCCTTAAAAGGGTATACAATTATTACTGTGCAATATTATTATCCAATTGGTAGTATAGCCCAGGGCTAAAGCTATTAGAGTGGCTTTGCACAATTTTACCAAAGGCATGCAAGTACTCTAAAGAACTTTTATTATCCCTACAAAAACAGCCACAGTTGAAAGGGTTAAAAAATATTTAATAACAAATAGTCAAAACACAAAACAATACTTTTTACTAGACAGTGCTAGTCAAGAGCTCAGAGATCACAGAGAAATATTTAAAATAATTCAGTAGTACAGTTCTGACATCACAGAAAAACAGTCTAATCTTTGTAGTTTCTAGCTATTTCTAAGAGAAAACACAAATCGAAGATAAAGGGCAGGATTCACGAAGCCTCCGTGTAAGAGTTATAACTCATACACGGAGGCTGCAGTTAAACGGAGTGATGTCAGCATGCTCTGCATATTAATGAGAGCATGCTGAATCACACTGAAGGCCAACACAGTCCGTGTAAGACAGTAGGGGGCGTGTCCGTAGGCCGAGCCCTGTAAGCGGACACGCCCCCAGAAGAGGAAAAGTACCCAAAGGAAACACCCACGACAGAGTCCACGGAAATGTGAATAAACAGAACACAACACATCCCCCACAGACTATGAACAGAAAAGAAATATAAATGAACAAGTTATAAGTTTTTTTTAAATTGTAAAGATGTTTAACCGTGAGTGCGCTCGTTTGCTGGCGTGCAGAAGCGCAGCTACAGTTAGCAGTCAGTGGGAAAGCATATAAAAACTAAATATGCAAAATAAACCAGGAAGCAATAGCGTAGCGGTAGAGATGCTGGCTGCAGAGCAGGCATTCATGGTTCGAGCCCCACAACACCAATTTTTTTTCAAAATAAGCAGGAAACAAGTCCCTGACAAATATGTAGACATAAAACCACAACTTATGTAAAATGTAATGAAATAGCCCATTTATATTGAAGAAATGTGAGGTAACAAAAGAATAAAACATGCCAGATGTGTCCATAGATGAGCTACAGTTTAACAGGGTGAGTGCATCTGCCCGTAGATGAGCAGTGGTTTAACTGGTGCAAAATGAGTGCCCGTAGCTGAGCAGTGGTTTAACACGCTATATCTATTTGCCCCTAACTGAGCTGAGCATAATATGCGTGCCGATAGCCAAATGAAACTTAAAGCAGTGTACCCCATTTGCGCGGAGCTGCGCACCGCGCAAACAAGCTAACCGACGGGCAACGTTGAGCAAGCCGTATCAAAACTGCCTTTACACAGACACACCCCTCAGCATGTCTAGACAGTCATGAAAAATAAAAAACTGTGGCCAGGTTCGAACCCAGGATACTATACACCATAGTCAAGGTACAGAACCACTAAGCCATGACAGCAGTACCTAGAAATGCAATAATAGCTAATATATAGGAATGAATACAAACTACAGCATGACAATGCAGGTTTACTGAAGTTGATACAATTCTAAAATGGCCAATCACAGATATGTGGGAAAACGGACTATATAAGCCCCATAGGCGGGAATACACAGCATAAATGATTGTAGAACAGACCTGCAGGCAGAATGTCAGGAGTAGGAAAGGGTAGTCACTTTCGAGCACAGAGGTGGGGTGTTGAGGAGTCCAGGTACATGGCCTGGCTCCTAGTCCACAATCATGAGGCCCAACTCATGCAGGGCCAGGTCCTCTGGGGAGCATACAGGGCTGAGGCGTGGGACCGGTTGGCTCATGATCTCACCAGTGCCACAGGGATTCCAAGGACTGGTGAGCAGGTCCGTCACCACCATGCAGACCTGAAGAGACGCAAGCAGGACCGACTGAACCTTTGGATCCAGGAGGCCCGGCAAACATCCAATGCCCCACTACTGAGTAAGTAACATTTAATTATGTATGCACAAAATTAAACTAGCTGATATTATGGAGATGTGTATTCCAATATTACTTCATTTATATTACAACTGCAGGTGTCCGTTCTGCGAACCGCAGAGCCTATGGCGATAGGCTGGTGCGGTTGCACCACCAGGCAGGTCAGTAATCCACTACCAGTAACTGTAAAGAAATATAAAAGTAAAAGAGTGCAGTGTAGTCAGTAAGGAATAAAATCTGCAAGTAACAGTGTGAAAGTGTATGCAAGTATTGCTTTATTACAAGAGTTTTCAGCCTGTAAGTGTAACCTAAACATGAAACTGTCCGACATATATTTTGAAATAAAAATGCCCTGCCTGTAAGAAAATAGTACACAACCTGCAGCAGGCTGAAAAGTATAGCTGCAGAAGATGATGAAATCACATGTGTGAAATATATCCCTGTGGAAATACTGAAACATGACAGAAGTGAGACTGCTGGAAAGGATTGTAATAACTACTGTTAAAACATGTCAATAAAGCCTAGAAGTACCATCCTGAATAGTAAAATGAAAGCAAGTGAGAGAGTGTGAGAAAGTGTCATGAATCCAGCAATACAGTAGTAATACCCCTGAATAAAGTATACTGCAGTCAAGACAGAATGAAATGCATGTGAGATTCAAAACCAAACAGCGAAATATGTTCAAAGTGTTGCTGCATGTGGAATGTGTATCCCAAAATCTGGATATGTTGCTCTCAGTCTGAAATACGCAGATAGGATGATTGTCTGATATACCAAACATCCACACTTGTCTACAGCTATATAAAGCAAAAGTAGCAAGATGATGTAGCTGAACAAAGCTAGATATGAATGTGTATGAAGAACACTAAAATGTATATTGATGTTGCAGTAACAGTCCTATCAGCAAGGTGAAATAGTTATCATATAGGAAACTGTAGTTAGAACAGTAGTGTGTATATAACTGTAGCTATTAGAAATGTACAGCATATGTATTGTTATGGTGTTAATATTACTTTTATAACCACATATAACCCATTCTGGTATGTGCAATCACTGGACGTTTGTCCTGTTGGGTCATATATATTTGCATGTCCGTTGATGCATCTGCCCTGTTCATACATCCACACCTGATGGCCCGTTGCCATCAATTAACCCTGCATGTTGTTGGACTGTGTATTTCTGTTCAAATTATGCATGTGTTATGCACACTGTTCAATGGTGTGAATATCTGGGTGTTTGGTTAATGGGAATACTAATGCATGCTGTTACAACTAATTGTGAATGGTATTATATGTCACTAACCCAAACTGTCATGACATAATGCAAAACATAGGACGACAGGGAAGGCGGGTTCCAGCGGACCCACCTCTCCCACCTCAGCTGGCGAGTGCACCTGGCACTAGTGCCGAGTCCGGACCCTTCTCTGGTGGCCCTGTGCCACCTGCGGGTGGAAGCGCTGCAGGGGATGGGGCTCACCCCCCTCTGCAAGTGTGGCCGGAGGAGAACCACCACTCACCCTCCGTAGCGTCCGGACTGTGGTGCGTAGGGAGAATTGGGACTCTGTCCTTGAGCCCCTACGCCAGCTCGAGGCATGGGTGGCGCAACTAACGGGCATGCCTGTTGCCCCGCCTACACAGCTCCCAGCACAGCCCCGTCCTGGGCAGTGAAGGAACAGTGGCAACTGCCTATGGGTGGGGATATCAGTTCCACTGTTGCCATCTGTGGGCTCATGGGCTCTGGATATCCAAACCTCCATCCCCGTCAATTGTGTAACCCCCCCACACGTGTCATACACCGCCCCTGTATGCGTCTTGTTTGTCTTGTCTGTTTACCTACCCAACCTACCTCCCCAGCTGAACCAACTTCCTTCACCTGACATACCACTCTTACCTGAAAAAAAAAAAAAAAAAAAAAGGGCACTCTGTACCCACAAGAAAATTACGCCACATACATAGCTGCCCATTCCGCACACATGTCTGCTGGACATGGAACCAATCAATTACAATTGGCTGTACAACAAGTATTATTGTTGTCCTGACACCTCTTTCAGGGGTGGAAGGTTTCAAATGTCACACCAAATTACATACATATGCACAGCTGTTGCTGATGAAGAAATGGGCAGCTATGGGCCTTACCTACATCCCTCCTGCACATCCCAAGCTTGTTTCCCTACTGTCTTACCCTCTTTGTGACCCCTTTTTCACCACTTTCCTGTCTCCCCATTTTCTTTTCTTTCAAAGAAAATAGCGCGGGTGTGTGCCAGAGTAAGCACTGTTAAGCGGTTGTAACCAGGTGTGCGCAGAGCTAACCGCAAGTGAACATGCGTGAGCTCCGCGCAAACCAGCGCTAGCCCGGTTACAACTGCTTAAAAGTGCCTTAGTCACTGTGATTGACAGGTCCTGTACTCAGTTCAAAAGAAAAATAAACCCCCACTGTCAGTCCCAAACCCAGGACCTTGGAAACACTAGTCTGTACAACCTACCACTAAGCCATGACTCTTATACAAAAACATTGTGCTAAAATAAATATAACATGTAAAAGTAGGGATGAATGTAAAGGGAATATAGGATGTGTAGTACACAAAGCATGTCATTTAAAATAAATGTCAAAACTACTGGATTTCCATAATAGTAGTGTGTGAAAAGAAACAGCCATGCTAGTTGGCAGCCTGTAGATAATAAGGGCAGTTAAAGTACATAGATATATGTATGCATATGTACATATATATATATATATATATATATATATATATATATATATATATATATATATATATAAATATATCTATATAAAGTTGTAGGAGTCAATGTGCATACACACTTGCTACAGGGAACATGAGAGAGGAATGGAGAATTGTGAATATACAACACAGCCTGAAGCATGAGAGAGATACTAACCTTTACAGTCACAGAACACTGTCCACAGCATACCAGCATGGTCCCCGCCCTCACAATCTGAAAGGGCAATGCCTATCCCACATACCCTTTTATTGCACTGACCTGAAATCACAGTGAGAACTGCAATCAGTACACAACTGGCTGTATGCAATTAGCAAATGCTGGCTTACAATTGGTGCAGAGGCCATCACATGGACCTATGCAGATACCTACAAAAGCATCCAGTGCTAACACTCCCCACATGCAATACATTCATTGCATTGTCTGTAAGCAGACAGAGGGAGAGTGAGAGGTGAGAGAGAGAGAGAAAGCAAAAAAAAAAAAAAAAACAGACACTGTGACTCTGTAACCTGAAGCTGTCAGCACTGACAGTAGCAGCAGCAAGCAGAAGCTGACCAGCTGTGACAAACAGAGGTAATGCAAAGTAGCAGGTTAATAGTGTGCATACTGTGAACCCTCCAAATGTGTCATAGGTCTGTATCCATAGGTATGTCCATGTGATATGGGGATGACCATACATCACATGTCAAGCAATCATAGGCCAGGATCCTGGCAGCATGTGTCTGTGCGTTGGCCCAGCAATGGCTGTAGTGACTGCTTTGAAATGTCAGCCAGGCCCAAAAGTCAGGATCAGCCCATCCCAAAGGCACACTGGCTGGGAACAAGTGTCTGCAGGTACCTGATGTCCCTGCATATGCATCCCATACTGCATAATTCCATAGTTTAGCAGACCAGGCCCGTTATGCATATGATGTGGTAATTGACAGGGTCAGTCGAGGTGCCCCCTTAGTGTTGTGGGACCACTGTTGCTGTATGCCACTGTCCAGGTACATATCCTGTAGCACAGCCAAGATAAACTATCAGTGTTACATGCGGTGGTATGTCCTCTCAGAGTGCCGGTAGCACACATTCAGGGGGACCATGAGATCACAGTGATGCTGTGTGTTCTCCTCTGCTGAGGGCGGCCCTCACCTGGACATGTGCGATGATAGGGAGGTTACATCCAGCTGGGATAAATACATCAAAGGTGGGGGAGAAGGAGGGGGGATATGTGCACCGAACATGTCTGCAGGATTGTTGCCAATATGCGTGTGTTTGGTGAATGTTAAGTAGGTGTGGTTTAACACAGAGCATATCTGAGGCATGTGGTCCATATGTGTAACATAACTGAAGAAGGCCTTGTGGTCATCCATAGTGTTTGTGTCCATTTCCCTCCCAGAGTAGACCGTGGCTGTTGTTATGATGGACTGTAGCATAGTACCAGTGATGACCACAGATGCCTACCCTTAATGTGAATGTGCTCTGTCCTGCAGTAGCCTCCTGCTATTGTTATACAATCTGCCTCTGTCTGGGGTCCACTGGACAGGATGCCTAACCTTTGTGCATACGGTCTGGGTTAGACATGTGTGTGCAAGTGTCATGCAATCCGTGGCATGTCCGTGGTAAGCATTTGCAAAGCGGTCAGCAGTGTGGCTTGTGGCTTCCACTGGCCCAGTGTGCTGCATGGATACCATCTCAGTCCCAGCAAGTGAATAACTGTCTAATCACATACATATCAAAGTAGTCTACTGTGCTGGTGGTGGTGGTGGGATATGTATATCCAGGCCAAGTAACGTATGTCCACATCACAGTAGTGGACAGTGTCCCACATACAGTACCTTGGGATGAACCCCCAGAGTGAGGTTGTGCATTGCACCTGTCAGTGTGTGCTGACCGATGGGGCATGCTACTACATTGTGTGGAATGTGGCAGGTATTGTTGCACAGGTGTTGGCTGAGCACTGATATCTGGCCATGTACCTGTGTATCCACCATGACACACACACATGCAACATATGGGAGTAGTAGTATATCACTACACATGAGTATCATGTATAGTATGTGTGCCATATATTGCTGACATGGTCTGATGATATCCTGTTTGTGTTCTCTTCCAGGGAGATGAAGCGACAGAGTAACCCCGCCTACTCTATGGCGAAAGATGAGGAGATCCACCAGAGCCTGGTGCGGGAGTATGACATCCTGTTTTCCCGCACCAGTCAGAATCAGCAGGAGAGGGCCGCACTGTGGCAAGACCTTGTCCGTAAGGTAAATGACATTGGCACGCATAACAGGACATATGAGCAGGTACGACATCACTGCAGTGATTTAATCCGAAGTGTCTGGCAGCATGCATCAGATATCCACAGGCAACAGGTCGCCACAGGAGGTGGGGTGGCCAAACATCCCCCCCTCACCAGACTGGAGGGGCTACTCCTAAGTGTTGTGGCTCCAGCCCCAGAACACCAACAGCAGTACACCTGCATTATGATGGAGGCTGGTTCCACACAGCAGCACGACATGGAGCGTGCAGGTAATATGCCATATGTACACCTGACTGTTCTGTACACTGTATCATATGCAATATCAATGGCAGAGATGTGCCCACTGACATTAATCTCATCATTTCTGCAGGTCCCTCCAGGGTTACAGCGAGACAGGCCATCCATGCTGGTGAGTGTGTTTAACATAACCTATAATAGTCCTGATAATGCTAGTAACAGTAGTGTAACTCAGTAGTGTTCTGTGTGTATACTGCAGGGTGTGCATGTGTGCATGTGTGCAGGTGTGTCTGTGCCCATGTGTGCATGTATGCAGGTGTGCCTGTGTCCACGTGTGCATCTGTGCATGTGTGCCTGTGTCCACGTGTGCATGTGTGCATGTGTGCCTGTGTCCACGTGTGCATGTGTGCATATGTGCATGTGTGCCTGTGTCCACGTGTGCATGTGTGCATGTGTGCATGAGTGCATGTGTACACGTGACCATGTGTGCATGTGTGCATGTGAACACGTGTGCATGTGTGCATGTGTCCATGTGTGCATGTGTCCACGTGTGCATGTGTGCATGTGTCCACGTGTGCATGTGTCCATGTGTGCATGTGTGCATGTGTGCCTGTGTGCATGTGTGCATGTGTGCCTGTGTGCATGTGTCCATGTGTGCATGTGTGCATGTGTGTATAAGTGCATCACTGGTAACAATGTCTGGAGACTGTAAACTGTGTTTCCTGTCTTCATCCCACAGGTTCTGGGGCTGCTCTGGTGAACTGCAGCAGGGAACCTGAATCCTGTGCCATGGCTACTGGTAATGATGATATATGTGTAATGGTACAGGAAGGTGTGTCAGGGTCTGCCATTGGTCAGCCAATTGACAGTACACAGCTGTCAACCCCATCATTGCGCACAGTCATCCTTCCTGTACATCCTTTGTCACCATTGTCCCTAGGTGATGGACAGGATACAGCAGGCATAGACCAGGGTAATGTGGTACCTGTGGCACATGCATCCCCACACAGCAGCCATGGGCAGGGTCCTCCGATGGTACCACACAGACAGTTGCCCATGGGTTCTCGTGGGAGCATCCGTGGGCGTACTGCCTCTGGCCGACGTGCCCAAAGAGGTCTGTCAACCTCAGCTATGTTTTGGACTGTCATGCAGGCTCAGTCACGTATGGAAAGGTACACCAGACAGGGTCTGAGGGAGCTCAGAGCATGTCGCACAGCCATGACAGACAGTATGCGTGACATTGCGGATGCTATCCGTAACTTCACCGATGTCATAGACAGACGTTGTGGGGACATATTACAGCAGTTCCACAACCAGATGTCCATGAGCCAGGGCAATGGTGGGCGTCTGCGGTGTCGACGTGGCCATATGCCGGCAGCGGCAGCAGCTGGCAGTCGGCGCAGACGACATCAGGCTCGCGCACGCCCCCATAGTGCCAGCAGCAGCCCCAGCAATGCTGGGTCTGTGCTGTCATCGGAACGCCCCAGGAGACCATGTGCACGTGGCTCTGGACAGTCCCAACAGGGACATGTGTCAAGTCAACACACCCCCGCTTCTGATGACAGTACCCAGTCTGGCTTTGTACTGGATACGGTCCATAGCACCCCTGCCAGGCACAGGTACCATGTCCATGCACACAGACACTGATCTGTATGGCCTGCCAGGTGCAGTCTGTGGCTGTCCACAAACCCCTGTATATGGCAGCCATGAGATGAAACTGTGTGCATGCATACACACATGTGAAATGTTAACACTTAGGGCAACCACATACACGCACACACTGCACCAACACTGCCCCACCCTGTACTGCTGCCCCTCACCAACATACATACACACACATGTCAATTGGTGGTATCAGTGGCTGACTCAGGCATACCTAATCCACACCCTGTGCATATGATGACACTGTGCCACCTCCTGCAATCTCCAACATCATTGCGGGAACAGGTAAACACGTTGCTGATGCACAGGGTGACTACATAGACGTGTATTAGTAGTATCATGTTGGTAACAGTACAGTGTGCTGCTATGACTGTGTGTGTACCCCAGCATGTCTGCTGTAGTAACTGTATGAATGTCCTGAATTGTTATCTGCACCCATAGTACATACCAAAGTATAACAGCTGCACATAATTGCATGCTGGTGGTAAGGTTGTCAACAGATAGCCGCATACATGGGTAGCACAGGGAAAGCTAACGCAAGTAGTGATATGCAATGGTGGACATGTACAGTAATGGTGTCAAGATGCCCACAATGACTATGCCATGTGGATGTTCGCGTATCTAGATATGTGTGCAGTACCAATGTAGTCCAGATCACAAATAAGTATGACATAATATCGGTTCTACCATGGGCATCTGTGCTGCGTATTCCTGGGTACATGTTGATAGTGCCTACATATTTGCATTGTTACTTACTGTTATTGTTACCCCTTCTTTGTTGTATAATGCAGTACTTCCAGCCCTGTGTACTGTAGCTTTGTTTGCATGCATGTTCGCTTGGGGTCCCCTGGAACACTGCTTACACCTGCAATGCAGAGTTACAGTGCTTCTGTGGACTGCTAGTGACATCTGCATAGCGTACCATATGTATGTCAACCTTACACATGACAGAACGTCACTGTCTGTCCTGTACGCATGTACGTTGCCTATGACACATTGCACACGTCTTACCTGGCATTTACCCACGTGTGCAGTCATATATGTCAGTGCTATGAAACAGTGGCAGTCCACCCACACATGCACACCTTCAGTATGTTGTTCCCCATTGGCCCTATGTGTTGGTACTCACCATGGCAATCACACTACTAGGGTGGCATGTGCAAAGGTAACCTGTGAATCGCCTCTATGGTCCAGTCATGGTTTATGTGAGTCATGTGTCATTGTCACAGCTGCCACATGTATGCAGTCAGCCATCACCCTTGGCCAGGAATGTACAACACATGTGTGGGATGCCACCACACAGCCGATCTGGGGACTGGTCTCTCTGAACCCAGTAATGCCATACCCTGTCAGGTGGCATGTCATATATACTACGTCCAGGACAAACGTCAACCCCAATCCCTGCTGCTACTATTGATAATACCCCTGAAGATGTTCCTGATAGCTTTGACCAGTCCTTTACTGAGACATTGCAGGCCCTAGCTAGCCATCTACCTCCTAGCTCCCCTGGTCCTGAAAGCAGCACCCCTAGAAAACTACTTGCGTCCAGCTGCCAACCAGTCGCCACTTCACTTCTCCGTACCATGATTGTAACAGTGAAACCCACTACACTGTCTGCTGATCAACTCCCTGCCGAGTACCTATCAAAACCAGATGATGCTATTGCTTACCCCATCTCAAAGGTAATCAAAGGAACCATGTTAGAATCTAACTTTCCCACCATCTTGAAAATGTCATATGTAATCCCACTTCACACAGGAGGCAGCTCTACTGAAGTCTCCAATTATAGGCCAATAGTTATACTCTCTCCACTTGCAGAGATTATGGAAACTTTCATCATAGACAAGTCATGCACCACCTAATCCAAACTTGCATTATGGCAGACACTCAGCATGGCTTACGTCCTCATCACAGCACTACGTCAGGCCTCCTAGCCTTTACTAACACCATAAGCCATACTTGCAACATTAATTATATATCCACAGCCCTCTTTTTGGATAACTCAAAGGCATACGATATGGTTGATCACCAACTTGTACTCCACACCCTGCACAGACTGTCTAGATACTGGAGCCTTCCAATGGTGTCAATCCTACCTGCATGGTCGACAGCAGGCCGGCCTCTGGCAGAACAAACCCTCTAACCTTCTACCTAACACCCTCAGAGTACCACACGGCTCTATCCTACGGCCCTTGCTGTCCTCCATCATCATTAACGACCGTTATACTGTCATCCCAAAAGTCAGCTGTATCCAATATGCTGTATACTCTACTCTGATCTGCTCAGCCACATCTCCAGTAGAGTTATGGTCAGCTACCCAGACCACCTTTAATACAATAGCAAACTGGCTTTCTGAACATCGTCTGATCCTAAATCCCAATCAAACTAAACTGCTGTTATTCCACCAACACGTAGGTCTACCACTTTCACCGTTACCATAACATCAACTGATGGCACAATAATCTCCCCTAACCCATCTCCGAAACTATTAGGTGTCATCATAGACAATAATCTCATATGTGACATACATGTTAACCAGATTAGTAAAGCCATCAATAGAAAGCTAGGGTCACTTTACAGAATTAAAGCCTTCCTAGCCCCTCCAGCTAAAGGTGCCATAGCTCGCTCACACCTTGTTTCAGCCCTTCTGTATGCATCCCCTCTACTCTCACATATGAACAAGACTGTCCTTAACAAGCACTCGATTTGCTACAACCACATTGCCAGGTTTGCCACTGGCCCACCTTTTAGGACACATCATTGCATCAATCTAAATCAGCTTGGTTGGCTTGCAATGCCCAGCCTAATACAGTATAACCAACTGATTATGGCCTATAAAATCCTCTATAATCCAGACAATACTCCTGCACTTAAATTATTATCACCCCCTATAACAATCCTAGACTGCTTCGATCCTCTAACAATGTACTACTTCAAACTAGCAAGTTTAATAACACAGCTGGTGATTCTCTCTTTGCAAACCCTGTAAGTAGATCCTGGAACTCACTTCCAGCTGATATTACCCTAATGTCCACCTTAGGTCATTTAACAGTAGACTCAAACAACATTTGTCACGTAACTGGCTATGTCAATGTATCAAGCCTGGCTAACTCGAATGTGTAACTTCTGAGAACCACTTTACTGTGTAATTTCAATTTAATCCTGGTTTGTGCTCAGGTCTAACATTAACCTGTGGAACATGTTTGACTTGCTTACTTATGTAATCTCTGTAAATAATCTGTTTGTACTATGTAATGCTAGTATTCTGTAATGCTGTATCTGCTACCCTCGTAGCTTGTCTCCACGGGCCTCCCCTGGAAATGGACATGCATCCAGTTGGGCTATCCCAGTCAACAAATGTAGGATAAATAAATAAATCAATACAATATATTACAGTGACGACAATACCAGTCAGAAATTGACACACACTGACAGCATGCTGAACACACTGGGCATACGTGGGGACTCAGACTAGCAGCCTGCCTGGGCATCACACACCTCCACAGCTGGCACACAGGCATATGTTCCATCGGAACAGAGCACATGCCACACATGGCATGCACATCCCCTGTGCCACACACCCACAGCCTGTAGGGCTACACAACACACCTGCTACAGACGTGTCAGGTACCTGTCATGTGTGCTGCACTGGGGTCCCGCTCAATAGGCTGTATCTGGTGAAGGTCACAGTGATATGACTCAGGGGCACTATGGTCCACCACAGCACACATGCATACAGGTCAGACAGAGGCATGGACAGATATGACTCACTCATTGACCATGCCAGTGTGGCTGCCTGGGACATACCTCCCTGGATTACATGATAGGGAACATAGAATGGATCTCTCAGCATGTGGCACAGGCCAGTATGAGCCTGATGTTGGTTGCCAACATACCCTCACCAGGTATTCTACCACTATATGTGGAAGGCTGTTGTATGTCTACATTATGCTCAGTCTCCACTGTCATTCATAGGGTATCCACTGGCTGTCAACGTGTGCTTACATGCTAGGGAAGCCACATTGATGTGCACGGGTCATCTTGCACGTGACACCCATGGCCCGATGTATAATGGCAAGGCTCCTTGGTACACACATACTGCCTTATGCTGCAGGACATGGTTTACATAGCGACCTCCGTGGGTATCACACAGGTTAGGACACTAACAGTGCTGCTACACAACAACAGCAGTGTACACCGGAGGATGCATGCACCAGACACTGCCCTCAGCACGGTGAACTGCAATGTCTGTGCAGTACCGATGCATGATTCATGGCTGACAGGTGTTACCCATGACTGACAGGTTACGCCGCATACCATGCCTGTCGTCGCCTACACATGTGACACACATGGATAGGGTGGTATCCCAAGGTAACACAGATACACACACCTCCAGGTTGTTGGCACAGCACAAACCATCAGGGCCTACTCATGTGCAGCTGACAGTGTGTCAGACTGCCATCTGGTTCATAGCCTGGCACACACAACCCTCACATACACAGGAAGACCACCTATCCTCCATAACAACACCGGCAATATGACAGTCTCATGAACTGTGTTTATAAGGCCGCACTGCATCCAGTCAACATTGTGTGAGCATTACTGTAGCTACAACACTCTAGTTGAAGAGTTCACACCATGTGGTCACCGAATTGCAGTGGAATGACATGTTACCACTACCACAACAGGTGGGAACATGCAGCACCTGTACATTGACTACATGTACACTATATGGCCCAGACCAGATGTGTATCCCCTGCTGTAGGTCTTTCACCATAGACACCCACACTGTATAGGGCCATACCACGTGCGGACCCTGCACAGTAAGACACAGTCATATTGGTATACATTGCTAATACCATTTATCCACACGAAGCATGTGTCAGACATGGTAACTACTGCAGGTCACAGGTATTTATGTGTATGTGTCACACACATACATCATGTGCAATGCCATTGCTGGGTTAGGCAATGGCATGCATTGTTATGTACAAACACCGCACAAGGTCATACTGTGTGACACAACCACGCATGACAGTTGTGGGTTACCAAAACATGCCTATCTGTACTCTGACAATGGTAATAGACACAGTAGCAGAGCACACTATTGGCATTACTAGCCAACTAGCCCTGTTTGGCTGTGCTGATAGTGTGGTGACATCCCCTGTGTTTACTGGGGGAGTATGCAGCATCTGGTGTATTGTAGTATTTGCCAAAAGGATCTGTTCCCTCACACTTGCATTTACACACACCCTACTACCCCCACACACATGCACACTTGCCATTTGCAGGATTCATTCCCCTACCTACCTAAGTCATGACACGTGAGAGGGATGCATTAGCAAAGCACACTGTTCGGTTTACTAGATAGTTCCTCGTCTCTGGCTATACTTATAGGGTGCTGACAACATCAGTACTTTGAAAGGGTAGTGTGCTTCAGGTAGTGTGATCACCTGATTGCCAAAACTAACATGTTTTTCATACGGAAATGCACACACACAAACTCCCCACATGCAAACACACACACATGTCATGTATAGGTTTCAAACTCCTACCTAACTAAATTACGATACGCAGTGGAAACGCATTAGGAGAGCGCGCTATTCGCATTACTGGGAGGCTTCCCTTCTCCTGCTGTACTTATAGGGTGCTGACATCATCTGTGTTTAGAAAGGGGAGTGTGCATCCTGTAGTGTGTTCTCCCAGTTGCCAAAAGGAACATTTCCCTTATACTTATCTGCACACACACAATAACCCCCCCCATCCAAACACACACACTTGACATTTGCAGGATTCAAACCACTACCTAACTATGTTATGACACTTGAGATGGATGCATTAGCAGAGCGCGCTATTCGCATTACTGGGAGGCTTCCCTTCTCCTGCTGTACTTATAGGGTGCTGACATCATCTGTGTTTAGAAAGGGGAGTGTGCATCCTGTAGTGTGTTCTCCCAGTTGCCAAAAGGAACATTTCCCTCATACATATCTGCACACACACAATAACCCCCCCCCCCATCCAAACACACACACTTGGCATTTGCAGGATTCAAACCACTACCTAACTATGTTATCGTACTTGGGACGGATGCATTAGCAGAGCGCGCTATTCACATTACTGGGAGGCTTCCCTTCTCCTGCTGTACTTATAGGGTGCTGACATCATCTGTGTTTAGAAAGGGGAGTGTGCATCCTGTAGTGTGTTCTCCCAGTTGCCAAAGGGACATTTCCCTCTCACAGCCTTTCACACACACAAACCCCACTCACCCACACACATACACACACACTGAGCATTTGCAGGATTCGAACCCCTACCTAACTATATTATGACACTTGAGGGTGATGCATTAGCAGAGCACACTATCCGAATTACTGGGCATCTGTTCTGCACCTGTAGTATTTCTAGGGTGCTGACATCTTCATTTCCACATAGGTTTGTAGATGTCGTACTACCTGTCAGGTGGGGGATAGCATATATATGCATTTGCAGCCACCTACATCAGGGTCAGATATGCACATTGCACTGGCAGGTTATGTTCTATACCATGCTTTGGGACCACAGGACCTGTAACACACAACACAACCAGTCCAGCACACCACACCCACATCCAGGACACACACTTAGCTTCCCTGGGAACAGTGCCAGGATATGCAGGTATTCACATACACCATTCCAGTTGTTACCATCAGGTACAGGCATATTGTGTGTGAGAACTACTCAGGCCTCTACCACTTTACCCTACCGCCACTACAATTTGTGGGTCCATGTGCTATGGCAGAACCACACACCACAGCCACATGGGTTAATACATATTGCACCTGTCCATCTGCAACGTGGGTACTCACTGTTCCACACCAGAGGTAGACCACCATTGTTGATACCTGCCCATGTCCACCTTTCCTGGACATCCATATCTCATCTCCACCCCCAGGCAAGGTTGTCACTGCACACAAACTGTGTTTAGCACAAGCAGACTCTACACTTGTGTAGACTGGGGTGGATGACTTCAGAGGACCCATGCTGGAGGACTATACTGGCCACTCAGCATAATCCTTGACACTTGCATCCTATGAGCATGTGTACAGTTTGCATTGGTCATGCTATCCCACATATACCCATGACTGCTCCACAACAAGACACCTGTCAGCTGTACACCGCCATATATGCCGTTCAACAGACAGAGCGACCTACTACATTGCAGAGCTGTAGCCCACAGAGGAGGACATCTGTGGACGGTTCCAGCACGGCACTTCATTCACACATACTCATTACAACACAGTGTTGACAGTGGAATCGTCCAGAAAATGCAGGTAGGGCTCCCTCAGTCTGTTATTGACGGACACCTACTGTCAGAGATCCTCAGCAACCCTCTCACAGCACACACCGACAACATGGCTGTGGCTTAGCACATTCAATCCCTGAGACCTCCACGGTGCCCCTGCTTGACAGAGGCACAGCTCACTAGCCTCACATGTCGCCTTCTGTGACCTACTTTACAGTGGCACGGTAGCCTACTATCCTGGGGATGCAGATGCCAAGCACACTCTGGCTGAGCTGCCATTCCCTGGGGCAAGAAGCCTAGTATTGACCTCTACACCCATATGTTCAATTGTCGGATGCACAATATTTGTTGTGCTGTTCTACTGTTTGCAGGTCTTTATTGCCATAGCATTCCCTGTTCCTATGACCAACTTGTGTATCTGTGGCAGATGTTTGCATATGACGGCGATCCACTATATCACTTTTGTCTCTGTGGTCATTTACTGTGTGCACTGGGCTGATTGCTGTGTTGTGGTTGGTTCCTGGACTGACACGTACAAATACCAGATATGTGTGGCCAACTGCTACACAGAGATATGGCCTAGGTGTGTGAGCATGCCCAGTTCAGCCTTTCCATGGCATGTTGTCTGACATATGCCTCATTTATCAAAGTGTGCGAGCATGCCCAGTGTGAGCTTTCCATATATTGTACTCTGAAGTCCAACACATATTTGGGTGTGTGTGACCTTCATCATTATCACACGTTTATGATTGTGTGCTGGGTGTCATGTTGTGTACTAACTGGCCAACTGCTTCGTGTCTGCCACAACAGGGATTATACTGTGCCTGCAGGAATTGCATGGGATACTTTGCAGACAGTTCTCAACATACTTTCATAATGACCTAACACTGTAGTACCGTATAGTGTACTGGTTCGGTATTTCACTGTAGTGGACAGTATCCTGGGCTTTAGTCCTATCACTGCTTGACATCTTCATAGTGAGCACGACAGACTGTGTAGGGGCCAGTTGTGCACATATGACCATGTTGCAATATGTTCAGATATGGACTACCTACACCAGGCTCGTCCAACATTGCTAGTGTATTCCACAACATGGGTGGACATTGGCAAACACTAGCAATGTTCTGTAGGCCATTGCTGATGGTAATCACAGGGTGTGTTTGTCCTTCGACACACATTGTAACTGGAGTTTGCCATTACATATGTCATGGTTGGTATACTGTGCCTCTGTCTACCTCTGACATAACAGTGATACCCAGGGTAGCCTACCATCTCCCATACACTCATCAGGATGCCTCTTGAGGGGTGTCGATATGTGGCACTCTGGCTGACCTGTACCAGGAGTTTACTGCAGTGTGGGGGTGCCTTCTGTGTTATGGATCATTCTGTACAGCTTGTCCTATGTATGTCAGTGCTGGGGTTCAGGTCTCTCATGTGCATAGCTCACTGACATTCAGATTGTACAAGGTGCAACATGTTCATTCATTCCAGGTTGGACATGGCATCATATATCAGGCACAGCTTTCCTGTAGCCGGGAAGGATGGCAGTGTGTGGGGCTGCAGTTTGTTTACTCAGGCAACACATGGCATCTGTTCAGGCTCTTTGCTACCCCTGGTGGGGTACTGTTGTGGACTTTACAGTTGTTGGAGGTGTCTGCTGCGGTATATCCCACAAGGGCTATTGTAGTCAGTTGTGATACTGATGGAAGATGGCTGCAGAGCCAGAGTGATTTCCCCTTATCTACATCTGCCAGCCTTCATGTTTGGGTGGGTATATGGTACATGTTTCTGCGAACACTACAGACACATGTTTGTCCAGTGCAGGTTATTTATCACCTTTTGTACCCAGGTCTCACATTACATGTTAGGTGCCTCATGGGTTAACACCTGTGTGGTATTTTGTGGGCACTTACTGTATATCCACAGTGGTTGTCTATACACATTTCTGTGATTAGCTTGCTGACTTGGCTATGGCTACAGTTGTTTGTTTGTGGGTGGCCCTTTTGTGGGTTTCTTGTGTCAGCTGGGGTCGGATACGGTGGGCTGTTTGTACTCCTCTGCATACATGCTCAGTCACAGTCCTTCCATGTTGGCCTATACCTATGGGACATGTATACAGAAGGGGGGGGGGGGGGCCAAGACCAGGCCTTGTGGGATGCCACTCATATCCGCTTTGTAGTCTGGCATGGATGCAGCATGTCTGACCATGTCAGTTCTGTCCTTGGTCTGCTTTGCAACCCCTCTACTGACATAGGGGTGTATATTTAAGCTGGTGAACGTATCCATACTGAACACGTACGGTATGGTCTAGAAGCATGTGCACGGTCCAGCTACGCTGTGTGGACCACATAGCCCTCATCACTGACCTTAATGACTGCTTCAAATGGGTCTGACATGTTTAGGGGCCGGTTCTGCAGTTACAACAGCCACAGTGTGTCGGGTCCGGTATCAGTAGGTCCACATTAGCCTTCTGTCTGCGGTACATACTGATCCTTTCCATAGCTGTGCAGAACAAGCTTGTCAGGATCCTGGGGTGTTAGTTTGGAGTATCCATTCAGGCAACCCTTTTGTTGTGATGGACCACTGTTGTTGTACACTGCTCTTTGGGTACATACCCTGTGGTAAGGCTGACATTGGCCAGTAGTGTGATTTTGCATTCCATTACTCTTGGGTCCATGTTGGCCTCAGCACAGGACACTGTCACATACCTTTGCTGCTGTGTGTTCTGCTTTGCAGATGATGGCTGTTACCTCAGCATCTGCAATGTCGGGGACCATCTGCTGGGGTAGGTATTTTGCACTCGGGGGGGGGGGGGTTTGCACTGCACCTGACAGGTTGTATGTTAGCAATATGTGTGTGTGTTTGGTATGTTGTTTGTAATATCTGTGTGATTCGGAGGATATCTGTGGATGCCCAACATGGTTCCTACCATCAGTTGGGTAAGCCTTGTGATTATCCTTAGTGTCCTGCACATGTTGTATCTTCATAGGTTCATGGGTTCATAGTAGGCTAGACACCCTAGGCCATTGGTAAGCCTAGCTAGAGTGTGTGTGTCTTTCGCCACCCCTTGCTATGTTCAATTATGGCCATTTATGAGGTTCTTCACTGTGCCTCTGTCTGGTCGTGACACAGTGGGGACCCCCAGTATACATGTACGGTCATCCATCCACTTGGCAATATTCCTGTTGAGGGGTGTCAGTGAGGGGCTCTGCCCACCATGGATTGGGATCCTGTTTCTGGGTGTGGGGAGCCTATGGGTTATGTATCTGTCCCTCCAGCACATCTTATTTCATTATGTGTTGAGGTTGACATCTGTGACTCTCACAGCTCCAATGGCTTTGATTTCCTGTGGTGTAGCATGTCCATTACTCCTGTGTTGGACATGGCCTGGTACAACAGACATACAATGCCTCTGTGTAGGCAGTGTGTGACTGCAGTCAGCTGGGGTGTCTACAGCCAGGCAGCATATGACATATATTTCGCACCCTTTATCCTGTTGGTGGGGTAACTATGAGGTCTTCCAAACCGCTGCAGGTGTCACGTATGGTACATCCCATATGAGTCATTGTACTAGATTATTGGTCTGATAAGGGGACAGTACAGCGGCACAGTGACCCCTGTTGATGTTGGTGTGAATCCTTTCATGATACGGTGTCCAGTATCAACAGTCTTCATAGCCACATTGGCATTGTGGCTGTCACATGACAGATTAATGTCGACCTGTGTCCCTAGGTCGCTGATGACTCCTTGCATACATAATGGTTTGACACCTATGTGGTACTTTGTGTACCTTGTCTGGTATTTGGTGGGACATCCATATTGTCCAGTGTCTTCGGATGTCTGGGTGGGGTTCTTGTGTGTGAGAGTGTGGTCTGTCACATGCTACAGACTGTACAGCAGTTTTGACTACAGTTATGTGCACATGGGTGGTGTCCGCTGCTTTGTGCATTGTCAGTTACCTGGCTATATGGGTGTATGTGCTGCATATGGATACTCCCCCTCCTTTGATGTCTTGGTGCAGGTGTTGGGGCCATAACACATGGTATGTGGTATAACCTAGTAGTGCTGGTGTGGTATCACTAGGCCTGCAGCAGGCTTCTGTCACTGGACAGGCATCAATGTTCTCCATAATGGGAAGTGCCTCAGGGGCATGCATATTGCAGTTTACACATCTGGCATTGGGCAGCATTACCCTTATGTTTCCTACCACTTATGTTTTCTAGGGTGGTGGGTAGTCTTTTTGGCCTTGCCTACATACGGCTCTATGGAGGCGGCAAAGGCCTTATCCAGTATCCAGACGCACACAGGTAACAGCTGACAGCCACCCCTGTAACAGCAGCATGGCTTGTCATGCTTGACATCTCAAGCGGACACACATTACACCTTCTTGGACTGACAGCTGTAACTGTGCCAGCTGTTAAACATGAGCATTCTGTGCTTGTACTGTGGCATCATTCTTGGTGAGGGTTGGATGCTGCACACAGCCAGTGTCATCCCGCCCTGGGGTACATACTCGGATGGACCATACATGTCTCATTTGTTGTTGACCAGGGAGGTACATCTCAGGTAATTCACCCCAGCATGGACATTGAGTGTATCATACTGCTTGCTTTGGGGTGACCTGCGTACTTGTGTTACGTGGCATTTTGTGGCTACCTACAAGCAGCTTACTCTACCCTTTCCCTTGTTCAGTCTGGTGAGTGGGACAGCTGTGTTTCTGCCTATACAGACACCTATTACGACTGTATCAGGCATTTGTTTCTCCTTCTGGCCTGTGACTGTTTGGCACACCAGCTTTGCGTACTATTCGTTGCATGTGCTATGTTTGAAGGTTGTGGTTGCTTGTGATCTACTTTGGAGGCATCTGTTGGTGTGGTGTGGTGTGTTTGTAATTGAGGCCTCCGGGAATATTTGTCTGTGTTTATGTGTTTGGTTTACAGTTGTGGTAGGTCTATGTGGGACTGGGTTCGTGGTGCATGTTGTTACCTTCTCCTCCTGACTAGTGTTGACAGTACTGGCTTGTTGGAGCTCAACCCCTGCTTTGGATACATGCATGCATCTATCACATATGTTTGTATTTATTTGGGGGTGTTGTGGTTGTCTGTGTACTTGGTACTGGTGTCACATTGCCTCTGGATTCATAGGTTATACTTGTTGTGGCTGGACTTAGTGGATTGTATGTGTGGACATATGTTGTTGCCATACTACTGGTCAGTGATTACTTCCCTTTCTATGTTTGCTCTATCATGTGGTATCTTCCTCATTCTCTTGCATGGTTTGGTAATGGCTGGAGCCCAGCATGCCAGATGTCTGCGTGTATGGCATTGTGTGTTGTTGTTATTTGTGATTGCATACTCCAAGCATTCCTGGCTGTGTTCATGGAATGCCTGTATAACATGTTCTGTGGTGTGTCCCATGTTCTGCACTTGCACAGGGCCTTTTGTGGATTCAACATCAGTTTTGAGGGCTGCAACCTATACTTTACACATGTTTTTCACTGTGGTATTCTGGCCGGGGACTGGGGTCAAGGTGTGTATTTCCAGTGTGCTTACTCTATGGTCTTGTCTTACCAGTGAGGGGTACACTTCTCATCTTGCCATCCAGTACACATGTTGCTGATTATCACATCCAGTATGCTTACCCTCTTGTGGGGTAGTACATTGTTCCTGGGCAGTTTGGTTTATGGAATCTGGGTAATTTTCCCTACTGTGTTGGTGCTAGTGCGATGCTACCGGTGTATGTCTGGGTATTTTCAGTCGAGCAATATAATGTGGTTTGGGGGCTTGATATATTCATGTATTCCGACATAGGCCAGGTGATGTTCCTGGTATTAGGACAGTGGTCTGCAGCAGGCTATCTACTGCGAGGCAGTTTTAGCCATTGGTATTTGACCATGGCTATTCCATGCTGCTTCTTGTTGTGGTACCAACATGGGGGTGTGGTTATCCTTGCCATTTCTTGCTAGTCACCCTCCTTTTGTAGCTTGTTCCATGTTTTGCGGCTGTACAGCACAGTATGAGGTGTGACCTGGTAGTGCTAGGGTGCTGCTGTGAGCCTTGCTCAGTTCTCTATTACAGAACTGGTATCTACAGTGTCCTTACTGTGTGCATTTACACTGCACACATCTTGCTGTTTGTACATCTGTCATGGGGTAGTATTACATCTAGGTTCCTATCCCTTGTAGAACCTATGAGGTTGGGTGTGTGTTTTGCGACTTACCTATTCAGGGCATGTTGTGGGTACTGACAGCCTTTGTCAGTATCCATGGGGCATGGCATGCTAGGTGCATGCCACCCCTAGCAGGTGGTGCATCATGTCAAACTCCGCATATCTTCCCAGCCTGTGACACATTGGCTCCCCTTTGACTGACTGCATTACTTCAGCTGATTATTGTACTTGATCTTCTTGTCTTCATAGTGTGGCATCATGCTTGGTGAGGGTGAGATGTTAGGCAGGGTCTTCATGTTTGCATATACTAGATGATGTTACATTGCTTGACACATGGCAATCATGCCTCAGGTGGTGCTGCAGGGCTGCCTCTGTCGGATGCACATACTACACTCCCTGTACATGTTTGAGAGCAGGTTGTGTCATGTTAGGCATCCCTGTTACTATATGAGTGAGTCAGAGAGGGGTATCATTACGAGGGTTCCTACTGTGCCAGTGTATGTGCTATGCGTTGCCTCTTTGCCAAGGCCAGGGCATACTGGGTACGCCTCTTTCTGCCTACTGGGGCAGGCTCAGGTTCTTCCTCTTCCGAGTCACGCTCTGCCTGTGATGGCCTTGGCAATGGTGGGGGGCTGTTTGGCCCGGCCCTATGCCGATCCTGCTGCAGCTGTTTCACAAGATCATATTATGTAGCATAGCGCATACCATGACAATTTGGGTACATGTAGTTGGTATGTACTGCAAGGCTCCACCAGATGTGTCCAGACACCGGAACCGTGACTTGAGCAGCCCAAACACACGCTCTATCACATTACGTGTTTGTGCGTGTGCCTCATTATGGCGTTCCTGTTCAGGTGTGTGTGCGTTTCTGATGGGTGTCATCAGCCACGGCTCCAGTGCATAACCTGCATCCCCCACTAGGTGTCCGTGTGGGATGTTCCCATTGGCAAATGTCTGGTACAGCTGCGTCAAATGCCAGATGTGGGAATCGTGATAACTCCCAGGGCAGCCAGCACACACATTCATTATTATGCCCTGGGCATCACACACGACCTGGCAGTTGATGGAGGGGAAGCCCTTGCAGTTAATGTAGGCACTACCCCGCTCACCTGCTGGTGCTTTGATGCGTATGTGCGTGCAGTCTATAGCACCCAGTACCTCAGGGTATTCCGCTATTTGCTGGAAGAGACGCATATTGCTGGCCAATACCTCACGGGCATTGGGGAAATATGCATGATCACCGACATGTGCTGACATGGCATCCAGGAGCTGATGTAGTACCCTGGAGGCTGATGCCTGTGATATCCCCATCATATCGCCAGTTGGTCTCTGGAAGGTACCTGTTGCTAGTATTTTTAGGCCAACACATACCTTGGTTTCCACTGGGATGGGTTCCCCTCTGTTGGTTTTGTGTGTGAGGCGTGGCCTGCACAGCTCAACAATCTGCTGCAGGAGCTCTCTGTCCACTCTATAGCGCTCTACTATCTCCAGCTCATGTAACCCATGGTAGGTGACCCTGGGCCTGTACACTCTTCTCCATCTCCTCACTGTGGGTTGTCTGGCACCATCTGCATTGTCACCACCCTCAGCAAGTCGCCTATGTCTCATTATGACAGCTATGGCAGCCCCTAACATTTCTGCTCTGAGCGAAGCTTTTTCAGTTTTCACTTCTATTAGCTTACTCCTGTCTTGCAGTGTCTCTTAATGGAAACATCCTGCACTACTGTTTGCAGAGTTTTAAGTGCTGGGCTGGGCTACTGTTCTGCCTGTGAAATTGCCTGCTTCTAATTATTTTCACCTGCTAGCTTCAGCAGTTATCCCTGCTAGCTTCCTATTAATTCTGTTGCTTCCTTTTTCCTTTCTGTTTCCTCAGGGGGGAGCAACTTGCATACTATCTGAAACACGCTCACAGTGGCTTACACGCGCGCACACGTGCTTACACGGTTAAGAATCTACTTATTCAGGTTTAAACATGCGTACACCCGCGCAAACACCGTTACACGTCTGCCAACAGCCTCCAACATACTCAGACTGCCTTGCACACGCGCACACCCGCTCAAACAGTGTTAAACATCTCCCAACACGTTCCCACATGCTCACACTGCCTTACACGCGCACACTGCCTTACTTCGGCTTCATTGCACGCACGTGTGCATGCACGCCAGCAAGAAACTTTGGTGTAGGTAACAGTGTACACCTTCCATTTCTTGACTTTCCATGACTTATCTAGTGGCACACCTCTTTCCATGATCTGTGCCTGTCATCTGTCATGTTACACTGGCCTCCAATGAACTGCATTTCTTTCTACCATTCCCCCCTGTGATGTCACCTATCTCCTACTCTATTCCTCCCCCTTTTGTATCTCTTACACTACTCAGACTGTGCTCATTTGGTATGTGACTGTGAGTTTCAGTATCCTAACCCTCATTTACATGAGATTGCCTACTAATGCTTAGTTACATGTCTTAGACTCAGCTTCCCCCCTTAGCAACCACTACACGGTGGCCATGTTGGTTTTGGTCTGCTGGTCCCTGCATTGTCATTCCATGTATTGCATGAAACCCACATTTGTGGGTTTATAACCTTCTTTTTTATGGTTTTATACAGCGCAGCCCGTTTGCGCGGGGCTGCATTGGGTTTAAACATCGGCGATTGCCGAAAAAAAAAAATCATATTTGTAATATTTTTGCATCGGGTTATCTTGCCAATGGCCACATATTTGGCCATTGGCATGCTGCCTGAATCATATGCAACCTTTTTTCGGAGCTGACATTGCTCCGTTGTGGATTTTGCAGAAATGAACTCAGTTGTCAACTGAGTACATTTCTGCAGCTAAAACGTCTCCTACACGGACTGGTTTCTGCTTCGTGGATCGCTAATATACCTCATTTGCATACCTTTCAGATGCAAGTGAGGTATTTAGCATGTCCACGCCCAGTCCGTGTAAGAGACGTTTTAGCTGGTCTCTTACACGGAGTTTAGGGCTGTTCCTGGATCGCGAGGCTTGCATGGAGTGTTGCACGTCTCTTACACTCCATGCAAGCCTTCGTGAATCCTGCCGAAACTTACATATAGAGCAAGACAGTGATGGTGAGTTGAATGGTCAAGACCAAATGCTGTCTGATTCTCTCTGTTTTTAAAATCACATTCCTGGTTCACATTACATCATTCTTTAAACTTCCCTGGATTCCCAGGCTAACAGAAACTACATTTACATTCTTCACTTCTGGGCAGAAACCAGAGCAATAAAGGACATTTATGCATGCAAATTCTGGCCATTAACTCTGACCTTAAAACAATAGGCAGGATGCCTCACTCTAGACTTACTGGCTCCAAATTTTAACATCAAAGGGTCACAACATGCTTTACATAGTCAGTAGAATGCACTGTTGTTACATTGTTTCCAGTTCCTCATGTAACACTATTTTTGTCATTTAAGACAACAGCCTGTGGTTTACATTAATATTTACAGATGACAGAATTATCTCTAAAATTCTATCTGGCTAGGCTGGCAGCCTTCACCCATCTTCACCCAATCTTCACACAGTGTAAAAGACATCTCAATAAATACTTTTCTGTGTTGCACTTACTAGTGCAAAAGACATCTCAGTAAATATTTATGGTCAATTTTATCTATTTTTTTGCTTATAGATTTATAAATGCTTGTTGTAATCAGTTTGTCTTTATCTGAATTTTCTAATTCTAGCAGAAATCAGCTCTGAACCTGTCCAGCTTGCTTTCAGTTCTTGTGTTTCAAAGGTCCCCTCATTCCTTACATCATCTGTGGTTGTCTTAGTTTCTGTACTAATGGTTCTTATGCGCTGTGGTGCTGTTTGCCGTCTTGTATTGATATTAACTTCAGAGCTTCTTATTAGTCTAGATTCAGTTCCTTTTCCCACATATTCTGCAGTTTTAAATGTTTGCTGCTCTGTCACTGGAGAATGCTTTCAGTAAGAAATGTGATTTTTTTATTATCAATCCACAGCCAAATTCTAGATTTTTTTTGTAATGGAAATGTTAATTTGAATATAAATGAGGTTTGGCAACAAACCAATTTGTCCTGGGACATCTTCAGAGTGGGCTTAGTTAAATATATTAGTAGGAGTAAAGAGAGTAGGAGGAGGTAAGGGTTAAATAGGGAAGGATGATTGGGAGGAAATGAGGTATGGTCTGGGAGGGGCTTAATGGATTTATGCAAAGGAAACTGGGAAGGAATCACATTTTGGCGTGAACTTGCTATAGCAAGTATTACGTCTGTGATGACTTGTACGTACTTCAGTTTACAGGTAGGCCTCGGGTAATAGTGGGAGGTATGGTGGCTGCAGTATTCAGGTTTTTTTGTTTTTCTCCTTCACTAACTTTGGAGCGTGTTGGGTCACTTGCAATGCTGGGGATGTAGTTCACCAAATGTTTAAGTTTTGTGCTTTGGGTAGCTTTCGGGGGGTATGTTATCTTTGTTTTCTCCCCTTTTTGTTGGTTATGTTTGTTTCTTGTCTTACTTCACAGTTCGACAATGGCTCTGGGAGATCTGCATGTGGTTGGTGGTAGTGGTTGCTGATTTGGTGTCTTCAAGGTTTGAGATTTGCATGTAAGGGCAGAGCGTGCAGGCTTATGAGCCACGAGGTGCTCAGAATATCATAGTCAGCATGTTTCTGAAAGAGAATGATCAGGCAGAGCTATTCAATTTCACACCTGTTCTTAGGCACAAGTATCATGGGTTGCAACCTGTAGTGAGCAGTCCGGTCTCTGGGTGATTCATTCACTTTTCCCCTTATTGGGGATAATTTTCTTTTAGTATGTTTTGGTGTGGTGGGTAGAACAGGCTTGTGTGGGCCGAGTAGCACTACTTTAGCAATATGAGGAACGGTTATTGTCACTCTTGCACAGATGAAGCAGTTCAATGAGCAGGGTTGTCATTAAGAGTTAAGTGCTGGCCATATATCATAACTGTACTGTTTTCAGAAATAATGTACAAGTTTTGCCTCACTTTTGGTCCGCTTTCATAAAATAGTATTTTGAACACATTAGTGGCAAATCATTAGAAATGAACTTAGAAAATAGTGACCGATATTTGCTTGCGGACTTAATACCCATCAGAAAACTCATGCTAATGCAAAACAATCCACTCTATAATCTTTAGGCTATGGGATCAGTGTCATTTGGTTGCTCCTGTTTTGGGCCTTTTGTCACACTTTTGTGGATGGCATTGTGATGAGTGCCTTGTTGTTTTTCAGCTGGTGAGGTTGAGATGGATGTGCTTGTTTCACCATCAATGGAGAGATCAAAGGTGGGTGGGATTCCATGCAAGTGCTGGTCTGGTGTGGCACATGATGCCTAGCTGTTGGGGGCTATGGTTTGTAAGGTTGATGCAGTATTGCTACATAAAGAAAAGGGGAAAAAACAGTATTACTGCATTGAAGGGGAAGAAAAAAAGAAAGTCCTTTGTATTTTCATGGTGTGTTTGAGTGTTTGTATCATGTTTTGTTCCTTTCTTGTTTAAGGTTTTCTGACTGTTTGTTTACAGCTCTTGAGTGCATGGGTCAGGGATATTGACAGAGATTGGAGACTTGCAATTTGTGCCTCTTTGGAAATCCTTGCCGGTGCGGTGCCTGTGACTCCTTCCACTTCTTGAGTTTGTGCGGGTGATGTTCAGGTGGCATTGCTCTTTGTGGGCCCCCTTTTTTCCCACTGCTTGCATCTTTGTCCATTGCAGTGCTGGTCTTTGAAGATGGCAGTCATGGTGGTACAACAGGTGGCAGATTTGTTGTCTTGTTTCTGTCCTGTAAGTTTGAGTTTGTATCCTTCTGGAGGCACATGCTATTGCAGGACTGCTGGTGCTGGTCACCTTTCAATGTTGGAACAATGGTGATTGAAACTGGGTATCCTTTTGGTTCTCTGTTGTGTCTATTTTTTGTTTGAGGGTGCTGTTTGTGGGTACGGATGTGGGTGGTGGGTTGGAAGGTTCGGGGTGCCTCTTGTGGACTCTTGGGGATCACTCAAGAAAAAACAAAGAAAGAGAAAGAGAGTAGGTAGCCCTTTGGTGAGTGTGCATTTTTGGCAGTGCATTGCATGCTTTCATGGGATGGCCAGTTTTTGCCTCACAGTTTTGGTCTGTTTTCCATGGATTGCATTTGCTGGATGGCCTGGGCTTTTGGCTTTATTGTTGGTTTTGGGATGGTGGAGGCTGGCTTTGGCATTTCTGTGACTTTGCTTGGTATTGGTTCATGCAAGTAGAGCTGTGTGATTATGATGATGAGGTGCCCCTGTTTAAAAAACTGCCCGTTGGGAGGTTTGGGCTGAGGGTAGACTTGTTCTGTTAGCTCTCTAAGTTTGTGTGAGTAGTATGTGAAATTGTCCCTAGATTTGGGCCTTTGCCCTCTTTGAGTTAAGGCTTTGGCAGGGTTTTATGCTTTAAAAGGTTGAGTTGTATGTGATCGCTTCATGTTCATTTGGCTATATTGCTTGGCTCATTTGTGGCCCTGGCAGACTTTGGTCAGGAAGTCACTCGAGGGGAGGGAGGGGTTCTGTTTCTAACTAGGGTAGCTTTGTTTGCCAAGTGCCATGGTTTAAAAAAAAAAAGTAAAGGGATGGACTTGGCATGGAGTTAGGGTGTTGATGACTGCTGCCTGACTTGCTGGCAGGGAGAGTAGTCAATAGTCAGGGGACTTTGTCACACTTTGGGCTATTGTTTCGCACAGTCTTCTGGATTTCAGTGTGCAAGGAGGTGCAAGAAGCTTGTAGTGGGCTGCAAATTGTTTTGTTGACAGATGGCAATTGCGCCGGTGTGGTGTGGCAATAACCATGGCATGAGGGGTGGCCTGGTTCTCAATAGTTTTGTTTTCTCAAGTGCTCACAGTTTCACAGTATGTGAATTAGATATTATGTGCTGTTCTATGTCATGGAATTGGCTGTCAGGTTGGTTGGTGGCTGATCATTGGATGCTGCAGTTGTGGATGGTGGCAGGTATGTAATTTGCAGATTGTGGGCCCTTTGGAGGTTCACACTGTTGCAGCGTTTGCTCCAGTTGCTTTCTTAGAGGGCAACGGCTTGCTTTGTTTGATGTGTGTGGGGAGTCTGTAATATCTCTGAGAGGTTGAGAGGCAGGCAAGCATTAGCAGGAGAGCACAGCAGCTTTTCTCTCTAACACTGCTCTTAAAGTTGGGATTTCTTGGGTCGGAAGTAGGAGGGGCAGGCAGTTTTTGGGTGGTGGGGGGGTTGCAGTTTTAGTGACTATATATTTCGTTGGCTATACTAGCTTGCCTGGAGTCTTTGTGTGGTTGGGGAAGTTGGTGTTTTTTCTGATACAGTGAGTGCCGCTGCTATATTCACTCTTCTCATTCTCATCTGAAAACCATTGGAAGTCTGGTATTGTTATGGGGTTGGACATCTGGTAATGGTATGGGGTGTTATGTGAGGTAAACTCTACTTTAACAGGGATGCTGTCACAGGATCTGTAATCTGCTGTTTTGCTAGATGTAGGAATGGTTTAAATTTCCCATTGCCCTGACTGTTTCTCCTTCTATTGTCAAGATAAGGAGTGTTGCCTGTATAATATGGAACAAATGGTTAAAAGGTGGAACCTTTACTAATGCATTTCTGAGGATTGACATTTGTCCTTCTCTTTGCAGATGATGGTGCTGTGATGGGTGTTTCAGCTGCTGCAGTGCTACGCAGTAAGGTTACAGACGGTGGAAGGAGGTTGTTGCAGTGGATGTCCCAGTCGCTAGAGGGGTGTGCAATGAGGTCATACATAAGGAGTGCAAAGGAAGCAATAGAAGTGCATTTCAAAGGTAATGGAACTGGCAGGGGTGGAAGTTCCAGTTGCTAGAGTGGAGCACAAGAGGTTACAGGTAATCTGATTTCATTGAAAGCTTATTAAGGCACATCAGTGTTTTGTGCAGTTCAGGGTAGAGGGGGGCAAGGGAGGAGGTGGTATGTTGTGGCAGGATAAAGTAGGGTTGGGGATTGTTAGGGGGAGTCTGGGGGTTTTATAATGGGGTGGAGTCACAACACTCATAGGACCACAGGAAGTTACTACCCTTACTTCCACATGCAGGAACTGTTCCTTTTGTTTAAGGGGGACATGGGGGGAACTTTAGGGTAATTTTTCACTTACCTATTCAGTTGTTCAAATTGTGTTTGGATGTGCAGCAGTTAGATGGTTGAAGTAGGCATTGTTTAGGCTTACTGTGGGAATTTGGGTAACCTGTTATAAGGGAGGCTTATGGTAGGGTATTGTCAGATTGATTAAACTTGTGTTGCAGCTGCCTGAGGGAAGGAGCTCAGTAGGAGGATTTAGTTATTTGGCTAGCTTGAGAATGTGGTAAGGCATTCAGTTGGTCAAGGGGGAGTTAGTTGAAAGTAATGTACTTGCATTCATTTGTCAGACTGTTTGAAGAGGGCCAGTGATGTGTTCTGTTGACATAAGGGGTATTGTATGGTGTAGGATCTGTTGAAAGACAATCTGTCCTTTAAGCAGGTTTTCTAATGTTACATACCCGGTTAAGGTCTTTAGAGTGAATAGCAACTGCATCAGATGACTTGCACTTTGGGCTGATAGGAGGTGGTTGGTATATGTATGACTTTTAGAAGTAGGGTCCAATTTCACTTGGATATTATGGCAGTGACATGGGTCACTGGCTCTGTTAGCTGGGGCATCTCAAGTTAGTTTAGAAGATGGTTCCCTATCATGCCGTCGCAGAGGCAGGTTGTCAAATGTGTCTTTGTCAAACAGTAAAGCGCAAAAAGGCAAAATAGCAAAGTGCCATTTCGGCAAATTCTTTCCCTGGGAAAGAATTTGTTTGGCCACTTTCACTACTTTGCTTTTTCGGCATTGTAGTGTGATCTTGGAGTTGGCATATTTAAGTAGGGTGTGGGTGGGGGGCACAGCCCCCCACATCAGGCAGTGTAAGTAATGTTTTACTGTTTTTTTTTTTTTTTTAGTTTTTTTTTTTGTTTTGGAACAGTGATTGTTTTCCATTGGAAAATAATCGCTGTTCTGAAGTTTTGACGTTTTAATCCTTCACTTACATGGGGTCAATTATCTGTTGTTTGCTCTTCTGAGTATGCCAAATGATAATATAGACCCTAGAAGATTACATGAGTGTGGCAGGAGCCTGGGGCAGCTTCATAAGTAATGTATATGGTAGGGTTGTTACTAGCTCGGTCAAATTGTATTGTAGCTGCCAGGGGGTAGGAGATTGGTGGGATGGAATGTTGACAGATATGGTTTGGCTTGCCAACAAGTTGAGGTACTTCAGTGGGTCAAGGAGGAGTTGTTGGGTACTACTTCAGTCGTATGGATGTTAGAGTTATGTTAATTGCTAAATCTTGTATAGTGGTTCACATGCTGAAGGGGTTAGGGTAGGTTTCATAGTGTGAAAACTAAGACATTAACTATTGTCAAATTAAGTTGATTGTAAAGGATGGCATTTGATAAATGGAGGGTCAGTGGGCTACAGGTTACGTGACTGGTGTTTCATGGATGTTTTGAAGTTAGTAGTTGGGTGGTTTGGGATTACAAATGTTTTCTTGCTTTATAAGAATAGTGGGTATGATGGTACGATTACTAGGCAACTGATCCAATAAGAAAGGAAAATCAAGTTGGTGATTACTGTATTTGTTGGGCAGATAGAGGGGTTGTAGTTCAGCATGATGGCATGTCATTGCCATGGCTTTGTTTTGGTTGACATTGGGCTTCTTAGAGTTCTGTTGGTTCATTTGGTAGGTAATGATATGATTTAAAAAAAAAGCATATAAGACTGTTGTTATGGGTTAGTTGCTTAATGCCACTATGACCACTTAATGCATGTTATGTCATAATGGATGGTTGATGATGTTAGGATTGTTACTGCACTGATGTTAAAGGGATTTTATCTGGTTATTACATTCATTTGGGTGGTAAAATAGGGATGTAAGGGTCATGAAGGTAGGCAGTCGCATCTGCATAGTTTTATTGGCCATGAGGCTTAAGGTTTGGTTGTACAGTTGGCTGGTAATGTCTTTTAAATTCTTGAGGCTTCTATTGGAAGTGAGATAAGGATTATTTAGTTCATGTGCAGTGGTTATACTGGGTTATGAATTTACACTTTGTTACACTGGCATGAGGAAAGGGATCAGTGATTTATTTTCAGTTGTTTGGGTAAATGGCTATTTTGTTATGTGATAGGGCTTTAGGAGGTGATGATACAGAT
>NC_056738.1:536106017-536293517 GCF_019279795.1 Protopterus annectens | reverse complement strand
TATATCAACTGCAAGATAGCACCATAGTGGAGGAAACTGAAAAGTCCTGACAATGGCCCAGCAATTTTTATCCCTGGGAAAAAAATCACTGTTCTGGCCATTCGAGTTTTTGTGGTTTTGAACATTAGCTGTCAATCAAAGAGCATTCGCTCTTTTAAGTGTTTGACAAGTTAATAGAAACCCATCCAAGCAAGCTGAAGGGATATAATGTTACCTGTAAATTCCAGCTCTACCCTTAGGCCACTTTCCATAGGCCATGCTTACTGCACTCACATTGGTGATACCCCAAAAGGCATCTTTCCTAGGAAGCTAAACAAGCTCAGCTGACTACTCCCAACTAGCTAAAGCAGTGACTATACTTTGAGATCCTCCTGTAACGCTGCTGTTCTCATGGAGAGTGAGAACAAAACCTCTTGTAGGGAAAATCATTTCCACTGTCTGCATTCATAACATCACACTTTTAATTGCTACCACAGCTCAATGAATGTAGCAGAACAAGACCGGTAGGTAGATTGAGAGGTCCCCTCTATGAACTGAGCTATCCATTATATAAATTGATAGTTCCATTCAACAAACTGAAGCTCCATTAAGGGACTCAGCTGTCACTCCATCACTACTGTACAGTACAATGCCTGCAGCATGTCTCCATAATGCCCCTCCATTAGTCAATCTCCTGATCTTTAGTACTCTAAATTTTAACAGACAACCCAATATGCTTAAAATACTCCAACTGAAGTAGTTCTACCCTTCTCACTTGCAGAGAGCTATCTACATTTTATGTGAGAGAACAATGATCTCCAATTTGGTATAAAAGATATTTTATTAAATGCTTTCTTGTTTTGTCTTCTGGACCTCTTATACTCCCTGCCTCTTTATTCATGTTTGCATTCATTTTTAAGCAGCTTGATTTGTTAAGAGCCACATTGGTTGCAAGCTGAGCAGAACAGATCTGACAGTAGGACACACAAACTGAACCCGGCTAACCCATGAAGGCACATTTTTGCACTTCTGCATGCCCAATTATGTCCTCCTAGTTATTATATAAAGCACATGACTATTGGTGAGGATGGAACATAGACTGCTAAACGTGAGTGCTATGTCCTCTAGTGTATCTCTTGCTTCAAATTAATAGTGTACTGCAATACCCTGTACTTCAGCCAGCTGCTGCACCCCTCTTCAAATCAGGCTCTTGATCACCTATAACTATCCTGATGTACAAACTAAAGAAAGTTCACTGAAAAACTAGTAATCCCAAGGCAAACACTCCACCAGGCAGCAATGACACCAATGCAGTTCAGTCAATCTTTTATTTAGCGCTTTCGTCAGGTAAAATGACTTCTTCAGAATACAACCAGAATAAAGAACATGCCTTAACAAGGAAGTATGTGTAGAATCACTTCTATACTTTTATTTCTTTAATTAGTAGAATCTTTTCGATGGGGTTGTTAAATCAGGTAGAAGGAAAAATTAGTAAGAATTGCTGTGTTTTTCAGCCAAATGGAGATGCTTTCAGAAAGGTTTCCTCTCTCCAGTCTGGTATTGAGCAAAGCCAAGGATAGGTAACGTGAAAAGAATGAGAGAACCATTTCCTCCAGATAACATGAAACACCTGATGTTGGTTTTCTGGCTAATACAAGGGGGTGGGGCTCATTGGAATTGCTGTACTTTTAGCAAGAGATTAGATAAGGTAAACAACCTACAAAAATAAAGCAAGCACTAAATGTTCCTGTGGTTTGTTCCCATGCAACACAGACATGACATACCTTTCATCTTTATTTAGTAAATGAAAATACAATGGCAGTTGTTAAAAAAAAGCATTGTACATTGACATTCTAAAATTTAAAATTCTTATTTTACTTTATTTTACAAAATGGAATGTTCAGATTTTCTGTGCTTGAGTAAAATATCCGCCTTATTTAATGTACTCTGAAAAATATCGCCACATTTTACATTTATGCACAAAAACAAATCTACCAGGCTAATTTTAATTTGCATTAATTCTAGCATGCACTACACATTGCCAGCTGTGCCTTTCGTAAAATATCAATGAGGATTTAAATGAAGCTTTAAATGAAGAGTACATGTCCAAGATTACACATTCTGTACTTGATACGTGTGTTGTCTGAACTGCAGATGTTACTAATACACTCACTACATTAAGAATATGGACAATGCCATTATTTATAAGGAAACTATGCATTTGTATTCATTAAAATGCATTTGGTTCAAGAAATGTATATGTACATGATACAAGCTTGCATATTTATTTTTAGAGTGGTGTTTAAAAGTATCACCTTGCACACCCATTGTGCTGCTATTTTTTTCTATGAGATTAAGTATAGAAAAGCAAATCTAATATGATATATTAATGAGGACTGAATTGATGTTAAGCTTTGTATTGCTGTTAGCCCACTCTATTTATGATTTAAGTCTAGAAATATATATATATATATATATATATATATATATATATATATATATATATATATATATATATATATTCTAATGTTTCTCTCACACAGATCCCTATGAACCACAATGCCACTGTTGATATCGTTCCTGAATTGCTAAATTTTTTCATTAAAACAAGAGATACAATTTAACTGCCAACTTTAGTACATGATATATAATACAGATTGCCAGAAGAGGGTCATTCTACACTAGAACACTGGTGTTTTATAAATAATGCCTACAGACTATTTGATTTCTTGGACAATCATGTCTGCCACCCACACAGGCGCTGTAATTTCTCCAGGAAGCCTGAGGAGAGCTGAGAGAAGGTGATATATTCAGAGAGAACAGGAGCGCGTCTGCTTACTTAAATGTTGTAAGACATGATACACTGCAAATTACTCTTCCCTACTCATATGTTGTACGTTATTAAAGCTGCACACTACCTAAAAAGAGATGAATGTGTAATACAAATTATGTGTATGGAACATGTGAATTTATATCCTTTATCTAAGAAGGATGTTTTTTTATAGCTGTAAGCAGAGAGGCAGAGTTTATGGCATAAAAGATAAAACTGCTACCCATAAGTCTAACCGTTAGGCCTGACTAAGCCTTCTATACCACAAAGATAAAAAAGCTAATTGGAGAGCTATACCATCAACTTCAGAAATGCATTTGTAATTTTATGTATATGTGTATGTATATATATATATATATATATATATATATATATATATATATATATATATATATATATATATGGGTCTACTTCATATGACCTAAATTTCATTTGACTGAAATTCAGTTGACGGAGACCAAAACACTGAAAGTTCAAAAGACTGAAAATGCATTTGATTGAAACTCATAACACTGACACATTAAAGTAAAAGGTATATACCCTTTTCCCCACTGTAGTGCAATCCTGAAGTTAGTATATATATTTAGGGTGTGTGTGGGGGTGAAACAACCTGAGCCTGCCCCAGTAAGCAGAAGGAGGCATGCCCAGTATGCCCTTGCCTTGGCAAAGAGACAACACATAACACATACTTTGACACAGGAGGGAACCAAGGAATGACACCACTCTCTGACTCGCACATACAGTAAAAGAGATGCCAAAAATGACACTACCTATACTCAACCATGTATAGGGAGTGTACTATGTGCATCCGACATAGGCAGCCCTCCAGCACCATCCTCAATACTGGCACACCCACAAGGTAAGTCACTCTCCTTACCAATTGCCGAATGGAGTAGTATGTGTTGCTACTTGTATCTATGGTATGGATGTGAGCATACAAGGGAATTCGGTGGCTGAATGGGATGCCAGCAAATAGTAGACACCTATAGTGGCACCATGAGATCTTTAACAAACACTGGTGTCACCATAATAGTCAGTACTACACATGGCAACAAAACCACTGCAGGAAATGTGCTGGGCCACATGTGTGTCCATATGACACACACATGCCAGTCAGGGAGGTTCACATACCCAACAACAGTCTCAGTCAGCAGGGCAGGTGTAGACAAACACAAACAAAGGCCATGCTAAAGCCTCTGAATTATCGCTATGGGTAACCTCCCCCCAAGGCCTACACAGACAGACTACAAAAGGTCAACCAGTGGGATGTTAGTTCTGAAGGGTAGGAAGTCAGAAACTGATATGTAGGTCAATCAAACCTAAGAGCTGTAGTACACTGATATGCCTCTAGTCAGCATGATAGGTTAGAATACAGAATGAAAAGGAGTACCTGACATACCAGTACAGTCATAGCAAATGTGTACAAGTGTCAGGTGTGCCCCCTTCCAAATGCTATGTAGAAAGGTAGAAACAGTCGGGTGTGCCCCCCCCCCAACCTGTGTAGAAATGTAGAAAAAGTCAGGTGTGCCCCCCCAATCCTATGTAGAAATGTAGAAACAGTCAGGAGTTCCCCACCTCCAATCCTATGTAGAAATGTAGCAACAGGCAGGTGTGCCCCCCAGTCCTATGTAAAAATGTAGAAACAGTCAGGTGTGCCCCCCCCAATTCTATGTAGAAATGTAGAAACAGTCAGGTGTGCCCCACCCAATCCTAAGTAGAAATGTAGTAATAGTCAGCTGTGACCCCCCCTCCAATCCGACGTAGACATGTAAAAACATGTATGTATAGGTATAATACCAGTGAAGCACAGATGACCTGAGATGGCCAAGGTAGCAGGATAGATTGTAGCATTTGTACAATATGCAGGTATGCGTGTGTTAGGTTGGTGTGTGTTTCATATTGTGTGAGAGTTGCCAATATGTATGCATGTTGAGGTTTGACCTGGTGGCCATTCCCCACTACTGCTGATGACAGGGCCAAGTCCTCACAACTGCAGTGCCAAAGACAATGCTCCCCAGTATAACACATGCTAGCAGTAAGCCATTGTAAATGTATGGCGGTAATATGTGTCACCATCTGAAAGATGGACATGGCATGACTGGTGTGCTAGATATACAAGCAGTACACAGGGAAAAGTACCCCAGACATACAGTATATAATGTGTAACTGTAAAATGGACACACCCTTGGAATTGTACATACAGGTATGCCTCACATTATCTGGGCTTGTAGTAGGGAATACCAATGTCGTCTGGTCGAACACTTGCAGATCAGAAAGGTGATAGGACTGGCATATTGGGAAACAGCTGATGTCCCTGCACAAGCCAGCATAACTGGAATGCCCCATGCATATCTGTGATTCAAATGCAAGCAGTGTCCATAGCAAATATGCACCCAGCTCACCCAAATACCACCCACAGATATCTCTCCGGTCGTATCCCTGCTGTTGGGAATGGGTGCAATATGACCTCCGCCTGTGTATGGCAATAGCGAAAGAATGCAGCATGCAGTGCATGTGTCCCATGCAAGTGTGTGCCTAGCTGTAAGTAGCATCCTGCCAGCATCCACACCACCAGATCAATACTGATAGAAAGTCTTGGCGTGAACACTTAGCACACCTATCCTGTCACCCCAGGGAAATATACTGTATGGCAGTCTGGGACTGTAGGACTGACAGAACACAATGGCCTGCCACAGCTGGCCTGCATCACCACCAAATAGCCTACAGGCCTATGTCAAAGGCCTGCGTCTCACCTGTACTGCCAATGTATGTTATGTCATGGACACCCAAATAACAACATAGCACACTCATAACCAAAAGTAATCACCAAAGCACAATAGCACCAGTAAATGCAGAAAAATGTGATGTAAGGTGAAACAATGAAGCCACGGAGGGAGATTCAAACCAACAAATGTATTCTGCTATATATATGTTATAGCAGAATAAACTTGTTGGTTTGAAAATAGCACACTCCACATAAGCCATATGCAAGGCCATGTGGACAAACCACAGTAACATGTCCACCATGTCCCACTGCATGAACTGTGGACCAACACCAAAACACAGCTGTGATGAGGTGATAACTATAGGGAAAGCATCAGAGAATGTATGCGTAATGTATGGAAGAGGATAGAATAATAGAGGTGGAGTGGGAGCATGGGCAGAATGGAATGTGCAAAGTCAAACACACAGCCATGTGCACATACTATCCCTGGCTTCAAGTGCAAAAATGGGTGGCTACAAACCTGCCCATACAAGACAATAGGGGTAATATCCTGACTTATGACCCCGGCCTCTGGGTAACCTGTGTGAATCTGTACAGCTGTGGGGTATTGCCACAGCAAGATAAGGCCATACTGTCACGTCAATGGATGTACAAGTATGGGATCCTCTGCCAGCACTCTACCAAGATGCTGAACTGGATACACAGACCCAGCAGCAAGTGTCTGCAGCACCCCCTCCAGAATGGCATAACTTGCCATGACTATGTAGGCATTTGACCACAATACTGGACACAGCTGCATTCACCCTGTATTCCCCAGGACATCACTGCGAGCAAAAATGTCCACCTGACAGTACCTGAGGACATAACACATTACAGTGTATAAAAGTACACATGTCTGAATATCTCTGCTAACACCAGTACCATGTAGCAGAAGCAGTACAGACACAATCACCTGCAGTACACACTATGCCTTGCACAGTTTGACCCCATATTGCCAACTGATCTACAGATATCCAGCAGAAACAGTTTGCTAGCTGTATTTGTAGAACACAAAGGTCTGCACTGGAGTACAAACTACCTGGAATGGATACACACATGCAATACAGAAGGGCATACTGGGCATGCTCACACACTTAAAAAATGAAGTCCTTATCTGCCAACAACAGTGGACCATACATATCTAACAGTTGCAGATGTTAGTGCATACACTCCTCAGTATGCACCATCATGCTTTGTACACACATTAGATAGGAATACACGCATATATCCCAGGACAACACACTGTAATATGCCAAAAGTACACAAACATAGATGTGTGGAAGAGAGTGACAGTGACAAAGAGCCTTCCATCATGAGGCCTGTCCCACCCAGCACACAGCCAAATGGTTACAACCACATGATGTGTAAATGTCACTCACTGTAGAAATTAGCCACTGGTATCCCTCAGAATTAAAGACTCTGTGGTGCAAGTACTAGCTGTGCAACATGACTGTACAAGGCAGTAGTCATCTAGCAGTTGTATACACGTATCTGCGGAATATAAACCTGTGTGTGCCCTATTATGACAAGCCTGCTGATGTCATTCAGTTTGAAATACACCTTTGGGAAAGCAGTAGCTCCATATTCTCTGTGGTGCATCTTATAACAGTGTACTGCTGTACTGTGATGTAGTACTTTGGCAGGGGTTCTATTCCCACACATGACAAGGGTGGATGTTCTGTGGCATGTCCTATAACTGTGTAATGCTGTAGTGTGATAAACTAGGTAGGTAGGAGATCTAATCCCAGACATGGCAACTGTGTGTGTGTATCTCTGTTTGTGCAGGGAACAATGCTTTTTAGGCTAGTCACACTCACTACATTACAAATAGCCTACTTTGGCAAGGCTGCTGATGTAATTCAGTTTGACATAAACCTTTGGGAAAGGAGTAGCCTAGTAATCTCTGTGGTGCATCCTATCACTGTGTAATGCTATAGTGTGATAAACTAGTTAGGTAGGAGTTCTAATCCCAGACATGGCAACTGAGTGTGTGTGTGTGTGTGTGTGTGTGTGTGTGTGTGTGTGTGTGTGTGTGTGTGTGTGTGTGTGTGTGTGTGTGTGTGTGTCTCTGTATGTGTAAGGATCAATGCGTTTTAGGCTAGTCACACTCATTACATTACAAATTGCCTTCTTTGGCAAGGCTGCTGATGTCATTCAGTTTGAAATACACCTTTGGGAAAGGAGTAGCCCTATAATCTCCATGCTGCATCCTATAACAGCGTAATGCTATAGTGTGATATAGTAATTTGGTAGGGGTTCTATTCCCACACATGGCAAGTGTGGATGTCTGTGTGTGTGTGTTTCTTTGTCTGTGTAGGGTTCAATGCTTTTGAGGACATTCACAGTCACTACAACCTCCACTGACCTTCTTTGGCAAGTCTGCTGATGTCATTCCCAGTGAAATACACTTTTGGGGAAGGATTATTCCAGTAATCTCTGTGGTGCATCCTATAACCCCGTAATGCTGTAGTGTAATAAACAAGTTAGGTAGGGGTTCTAATCCCAGACATGGCAAGTGTGGGTGTGTGTCTGTGTTTGTAATTTGTATCCTGTATGGAGGTGGCTGTGAGTGTGTAACAACTGGACTCATTGTGGAGCAGGTTTTGCAAATTTCTTATATAGTGGCCCTATTATATGTCACAATGTCCACCTTACAAGGATAACAGATGTGAAATAGCTGAGAGGCTGGGGTGCCAATCCATACCAGTACATGTGACATCAAGGCCTGGTGAACAAAGTTAGTAGCCCTTGTATTACCCAGAGAACACACTCAACCCCTGCCTCATACACAAATACACTACCCTAGGCAACAACTGCTATTTTTGCAGTACCCTGCATATTGCCCACAGATAGTAACCATGGTGTGATTGCAGTGGACTACAGAGAGCATGGCACCCTGTCCATCAGTACAATAGGCACGTACTTGCAGACAGTGCACCTTCACTATGTTCCCCACTGGACACCTGCAACACCTGTGGTGCCATCAAATGCGATCCACAAAGGACATACCATCCCTTAAACACATGCCCTGTATGAACATATGCCACTGACACCAGGGAATACCTGTATCATGCTACCAATGTAGGTGCAGGGTCAACCTGCTGTCCATTACCAGTTCCCACCACATGAGGCCAGGACTGGCACATCTGATGATAACAATCTTTGTGCATAACATGGGCCAGACACCCCAAGTACAGTTCCACATGTCACTGTACATGCATGTGGGACGTGTACACATCCCAGACAGTGTCCATGTCATGGAATAAAGAACACATACATGGCAAGCATTGCACAGCAATGGCCACACACAACAGTTACCCCAGGTGACTGGATGGTGAATACAATACCCACCTGTGTGGGTCAATCCAGACACTACACCCCTTAGCCACACTGCAGACCATTGTCATGTGGCCTGATGCCAAGATATAACCTTCACCTAGCCTTGTATAGCCTTCTGGCACAGTCAACCACTACACACCCATGAAGCAATGCACACATGCATGTCAGTACTGGCACCCTGTTTCTGTGTGTGTGGTGTATGATGCTTTCAACCACATTCACACATACTGCAACCCCCATTGGCATACTGAAGCATGCTGTCTGATGTCACCTTCACATACCCTTTTCCCATATAACCTCAGGATAAATCCTGTGGTGCATATGATACCTGCACATTACTATACTGTGGCAAATTAAAGGACCACTACGGGAAAAAAAATGAAAAATATATATTTTTTAGGCTGGCCGAGGGCGCTAGAGAAGGAACTGTTCAACGAAATAAATTTTATTGGAAGGTAGAGCTGGGACTCACTGATAGTCTTTGTTGTTTATATATATATATTTTTAACTTTTCTTTAAGTTTGGTTCATTGCAAACCTGTATGCACCAGACAAAAGTAGTTACTACTACTTTTATTCTTTTTGTAACCCTGACTGACCTCCTGGGGGCAGACATCCTGATGAGAGTTTGTTTTGTTCTAAAGATGTAAGTCCACTGTTTCTGAGATTACAGTGCCCATAGCTGGGCTGTCATATAAGACTTCCATTCACTTAGAATGGAAAAATAGGAAAAAGAAGTTAAGTTTGACATGGCTCAGTAAAAGTATCATTTACTTTCACACAGTGCATTTTACAAATGTGTTTCCTTACGTTGTCTTACACATTCTGTGAAAAAATCTTCCTGAACTGCCAGCTCATTGCTAAAATAACAGAGTTTATTTAGACATTCAATTCTGATCTGTTTCAGTTCATTCTCAAGTTACTCCTCCCATATTCCCACCCTCAGCTAGAAGAGCTTCACATTTACTGCCCTGCAAGGATCAGCTAATTTGAATGACAATACACATCAGAGTTGCTTGCAGTCAGCCAGGTGTGCCTCTGAAACTGTTCCCTCATCTCTTTCCTTACTGCTATTATCTGAATAGCACTTTCACTTTACGTCATGGTAGAAATATGCTTTTAGCAATCCTTAATGTAAAGGTTTTTAAGTATTCCTCTGAACATGCCCGTAACATACACAGATAACAATTAATCTGGGCCACTGAAAGATTTAGCTATGGCTGCAAATTCATACGCTGACCAAAATGAATACTCATATTTGCTTTACACAGAATTGCAGTCCTCTGCATTTTTATCCATTAGGCATGCCACTGATGTGTTCTTCTGTTTGCAGTTACTACTACTGTTGTGTGCACATATGCATTGCTGGTATAATGTTTTTGAAACAACTTGGTATGTTCTTTACTTCATGCTATACACTGCCTGCTCTCACTGTTCCATACAGTGTGCATACTGTTCTTACTTTCTCTCAAAATTGTTTTCTTTTGCAGGTTGCCACAACATGCTTTTCTACTCATCAATATACAGAAATTAACACTTTTCTCCAGGAAACTATATAAACCAGGCTACCTCTAACAGTATGGTTTACACAACAGTCATTTTTTTCTGTAATTGTGACTGTTATCATATGAATTTAGTTCTTACAGCAGAGATCAAGCATGAGAGGCCCTTTATCCCAGGAACATCAACAGAGCAAATGAGATGTCAAAAGTGTAAACACCAACTAATATCTATAACAAGGCTGGGTAAATTTGGCTTCATTAAAAAAGGGTGCAAAAGGGCAAACTTTGAGTTTTAAATAGCTGAGCTGAAATATCAAAGTACAGGCAAGCCAGCAAATGTACAAACAGTGCATGGCAACAACACTATATAAACACAAAGATTATAAGAGACTCTTTAAAGTTTGATAAAACACCTTTCAGCTATCTTACCATCTACAAGTGTATAACTTGTGAAGCCTGATGAAAAACAATGTCTCTGGCTTTCAGTACAGGAAGGGGCAAGCTGAGCTATCAGGTATTATGCTGAGGAGATGAATTCATTATGCAGATATCAAGACTCCTCAGTGAGTAACTTCAATTGACTGTCCAGCAGCATAAGATGAAGGAGGAAGTGTGATGCATATGTGTGGGAACCCTAAGTCACAGACAACAGCTTAGCATATTCACAGGAATCTTAACAATAGCATCAGATGAGGTATGAGCAGAGTCATTTAGGAAACAGGTTTTTAAACCAAAAGAAGAAATCAATGTCAATAATTACCTAGTTCTTCTGTCACCAAACAGTTACATTTAAGCATACACAGCTCACCAGAAAGTAGCTACAATCAAATGGACAGCCATATTTCTGCAATTACTATTCCACTATACCATCTGACTTTACATTACAAGTTACTTTACAGAAATTCCAGACTGTTTATGAAAATCACATAAAGTAAGACACGTCAACAAACGGATGTCAGGCATTATAGTTTACACCGACTATTGTTCAGACCACACTGTGGCAGGTTCACACAACCATGAAATATACTAAAGTGCATTCATCAGTCCAGTATCACTGTGGCTTCTAGGTACAGTTTATAGCACAATGTCAAATGTCAGGTATGCACACTTTATGAGAAATTCTTCTTCCCACTAATGACTACATAGACATGCAAGCCTTATTCAGAACATGTTAGATGAAGTGAAGCCACTGTTGTGTATTTGTGCATACTGACCACCTGTAGTGCATTACTAAAATTGTACGTAGCACCACTGGCAATGCTCAGAGCTGCTCTGAGCTACAACAGAATGGTATTAAATATACTGATCCCACAGATATTGCCAATATCCTGGCAGATCGATTTAATGCCAACTTCACCTCCCTCTCACCCCCTAAAGGGCCCATCTCAATACCAAATGATTGTCAAATTCCGGTAATCATGGCCACACAGGTAGTAACTGCACTCTCCAAAGCTAAAAATACAGCATCCATGGGACCAGATGACATCCCAGGTTGTGTACTACATGAACTACAAAATGAACTGGCACCTCACCTAAGTGTCATGTTTAATCATAGCCTCACCTCAGGCTTCGTGCCCACTGAGTGGCGCACAGCTACAGTTATCCCACTCCACAAGGGGGTATCCACCTTGGATACCGGGAACTACCGTCCCATCATTCTGACAAGCCTGATCTGCAAGGGCATGGAATGCATTATCATTGAACTTATAAACAAAGACATTGACAACCTCCAAACACTGGACCCCACCCAGTTTGGGTTTGTGAAGGGCCGATCTTGTCTCCTGAATCTGACTGATTCTTCAAATCAGTCTCCAGAGCTGTGGACGAGGGTAAGGCGATCTACACAGTCTATCTGGACCTCACCAAGGCCTTCGACACCATCTCCCACTCTGGAATCATAGATAAACTTACTAAGCTAGGCATAAATCCCTACGTTGCTCAATGGATTTCCAGCTGGCTTACTGACAGAACCCAGACTGTAAAAGTAGCCAACTCCAAATCCAGCTCCAGACAAGTGACAAGTGGAGTACCTCAGGGTTCAGTCCTGGGACCACTCTTGTTTGGCATCTACTTCTCTGAAGTACAGGCCAACACTAAGGGACTCTGGCTAACAAAGTTCACAGATGACTGCAAACTGGGAGCCATTATTGAATCCCCAAATGACGTGGATATTCTACAAAAGGGTCTTACAGAAACAGATGGCTGGTGCCAGAGCCATGGGCTCAAGCTTAATGCCAAGAAATGTATAGTTATCCCCTTTGGAAAAAATCATGTACCTATGAATTACCACATAGGTGACAGCACACTAAACATCGAAAGTGTGATGAGAGACTTAGGGACACAGGTGTACAGTGGTCTCACTTTCGATAACCTCATCTCCACAACAGTCAGGAAATCCTTCTATGTGGCACACCTCATCACTAAGGGCTTCTCATCCAGAAAAAAGGAGGTCATTGTCCCACTGTACTCATCCCTCATTAGACCCATTATAGAGTATAATGCCCTGTTTGGTATGTACCTCACAAGACATCTGCAACAGCTGGAAAGGCCACAGAAATACCTCACTAAAAGAATCACAGGCCTAAAGCAGATGCCATATGCTGACCGTCTACAAAAACTCCAGCTATACTGTGGCATATCGTCTACTCAGAGGCGATCTCTGCTTAACATACAAGGCCATGTCAAACCCTGAGCTGTTGGACATGCTCCACTTAAAGAAATCCCAATCCCTCAAAGCCACACCCTCCAGGGATCTAAACCTTGTCATCATAATGAACAAAACATGCTGGAGGGATAGGTTCCTGACCCAGAGACTCCCCATACACTGGAATAGACTGCCCATACATGTCAAGCAGAGCGCCTCCTTGGCCCTCTTCAAAAGGAACCTTGATGATTGGATGGGAGATAGGAAATTCACCCCAGGGATCATGTCAGTCGCCCTGGTAGACAGGGGTCCAGAGAAGTAAATATTGTGGGAAGAAATATCCAGGGAATTGTTATGGCTAGGCTTGTATAGGACCTAGGGCCGATAGCCTAGTACCAACCTATGAACCTATGAACTGGAAACCCCTTTCTTCTGCACTGTCACTGTAGGTCCATCAAATCATGTGTAACAACCCGGCATCAGTGTCTCTAATCACTGATGACAACTGAGCAAGAACAATTAGGAAGAAAAGATATGACCCTTGGTCATGTGTATAGTTTTCACTGACTGCACATTTAGAACATCTTCTACTCTCAGTTTATATTTTCAAGAAATTTCTTCCTTTTAAGACATCACCGTGCTCCCTTTTTTGGTGCAAACAAAGATAGGTGTTAAATTAGAATTTTACTGCTTACTCCTGTTGACGTTTATCCACTACCAAAAACAAAGATTATGGTAAGGTTTGAATGCACTCCATAAAGCATGCATGTGCCCTCTATTGGCTGTGTGACTACCATAAAACTCATCAGCCTTACATCAATAAGCTAATGGCCAGCCAGTCTGTAGTTCCCCATTCTGAGTTATCTTTGGCAGCTGACTTGAGCTACAACTGGATGCATAACCAATGAACCTGCAATAAAATAGCCTGTCAGTTGCTACTCAGTGTAGGTTCACTTACAGGATGCAGTGTGGAAATGGATGACATGATGCTACTATGGAGGAGGGTGGATATCCACTGTTTCCAGGGGACAGGATGGAGGGGCAGTGCAGCCAAGGCACTTGGCTTGGGATCCACAGTCTACTTCTGCATAGGAGAACAGGCTAGAAATGCTCTGTGAATTGTGGTAAGAGAAAGGGTTTAGAAGGTAGTGAGGGATACTGTTTGACTAAATGACAGACTCATGTCAATCACATTCGAGTGTAATGATAGTGCAGTACTCATAATCACATCCTATGCCCCACTGCCGAGTTGTAACAGTAAGCCAAAGAGTGCAGTACTCATAATCTCATCCTATGCCCCACTGCTGAGTTGTGACAGTGAGCCAAAGAGTGCAGTACTCAATCACATCTTATGCCCCACTGCCGAGTTGTAACAGTAAGCCAAAGAGTGCAGTACTCAATCACATCTTATGCCCCACTGCCGAGTTGTAACAGTAAGCCAAAGAGTGCAGTACTCATAATCTCATCCTATGCCCCACTGCCGAGTTGTAACAGTAAGCCAAAGAGTGCAGTACTCATAATCTCATCCTATGCCCCACTGCCGAGTTGTAACAGTAAGACAAAGAGTGCAGTACTCATAATCTCATCCTATGCCCCACTGCTGAGTTGTGACAGTGAGCCAAAGAGTGCAGTACTCAATCACATCTTATGCCCCACTGCCGAGTTGTAACAGTAAGCCAAAGAGTGCAGTACTCATAATCCCATCCTATGCCCCACTGCCGAGTTGTAACAGTAAGCCAAAGAGTGCAGTACTCATAATTTCATCCTATGCCCCACTGCTGAGTTGTGACAGTGAGCCAAAGAGTGCAGTACTGAATCACATCTTATGCCCCACTGCCGAGTTGTAACAGTGAGCCAAAGAGTGCAGTACTCATAATCTCATCCTATGCCCTACTGCTGAGTTGTGACAGTGAGCCAAAGAGTGCAGTACTCAATCACATCTTATGCCCCACTGCCGAGTTGTAACAGTAAGCCAAAGAGTGCAGTACTCATAATCCCATCCTATGCCCCACTGCCGAGTTGTAACAGTAAGCCAAAGAGTGCAGTACTCATAATTTCATCCTATGCCCCACTGCTGAGTTGTGACAGTGAGCCAAAGAGTGCAGTACTCAATCACATCTTATGCCCCACTGCCGAGTTGTAACAGTGAGCCAAAGAGTGCAGTACTCATAATCTCATCCTATGCCCCACTGCTGAGTTGTGACAGTGAGCCAAAGAGTGCAGTACTCAATCACATCTTATGCCCCACTGCCAAGTTGTAACAGTAAGCCAAAGAGTGCAGTACTCATAATCCCATCCTATGCCCCACTGCCGAGTTGTAACAGTAAGCCAAAGAGTGCAGTACTCATAATTTCATCCTATGCCCCACTGCTGAGTTGTGACAGTGAGCCAAAGAGTGCAGTACTCAATCACATCTTATGCCCCACTGCCGAGTTGTAACAGTAAGCCAAAGAGTGCAGTACTCATAATCCCATCCTATGCCCCACTGCTGAGTTGTGACAGTGAGCCAAAGAGTGCAGTACTCAATCACATCTTATGTCCCACTGCGAAGTTGTAACAGTGGGCCAAAGAGTGCAGTACTCATAATCTCATCCTATGCCCCACTGCCGATTTGTAACAGTAAGCCAAAGAGTGCAGTACTCATAATCCCATCCTATGCCCCACTGCTGAGTTGTGACAGTGAGCCAAAGAGTGAAGTACTCAATCACATCTTATGCCCCACTGCCGAGTTGTAACAGTGAGCCAAAGAGTGCAGTACTCATAATCTCATCCTATGCCCCACTGCCGAGTTGTAACAGTAAGCCAAAGAGTGCAGTACTCATAATCTCATCCTATGCCCCACTGCCGAGTTGTAACAGTGAGCCAAAGAGTGCAGTACTCATAATCTCATCCTATGCCCCACTGCCGAGTTGTAACAGTAAGCCAAAGAGTGCAGTACTCATAATCTCATCCTATGCCCCACTGCCGAGTTGTAACAGTAAGCCAAAGAGTGCAGTACTCATAATCTCATCCTATGCCCCACTGCTGAGTTGTGACAGTGAGCCAAAGAGTGCAGTACTCAATCACATCTTATGCCCCACTGCCGAGTTGTAACAGTGAGCCAAAGAGTGCAGTACTCATAATCTCATCCTATGCCCCACTGCCGAGTTGTAACAGTAAGCCAAAGAGTGCAGTACTCATAATCTCATCCTATGCCCCACTGCCGAGTTGTAACAGTGAGCCAAAGAGTGCAGTACTCATAATCTCATCCTATGCCCCACTGCCGAGTTGTAACAGTGAGCCAAAGAGTGCAGTACTCATAATCTCACCCTATGCCCCACTGCCAAGTTGTAACAGTAAGCCAAAGAGTGCAGCCAGACATCAGTTTGCAGTACCTACTACATAAAGCTGGACATCGTGAATCAGTTTAGATAATGGATGACCTGAATGCACATATCGTGAAAGACATTAAAGGACATCATAACTGCCTGGCTCCACATGGGTGGGGCAACAGGAATAATGGAGAGGCCATTCTAGACCTCTGCCTTGCAAATGGCTTAATAGTAGCCACAACAGGCTTCATTAAGAAGGACAGTCACAATTTCACATACATGAATGGCCTATACCAACTCAGGTAAAGTTTCCCTAGTGAGGAAAGGGTACTGGGATATGAACATAGATTGTATAGTCTTCCTCAGTGAAACAGGTGGCCCACAGCATAAACCACTGGTTTCCACAATCAGTTGCAAGCAGTGGGCAAAGAGGGTGCTAATGTCAACAGAGACCATGGTGAAGACCAGGAAGTTGACTGGAGATAAATTATGTCAGTTCAAGTATTCAGTCATGCCTCTACCTACCTAAGAAATGGTGTAAATAGGTCTACAGGAAGAATGGCAGCACCTTAAAATAGCATGTGTCTGGATTACCGAACAGAGTTGTGGCCATACCTCTCAACTGTCCCTGATTTTCAGGGATGTCACTGATTTTGACTTAAATTTTAACTCTGTCCCTCTTAATCCCTCCTAAAACTAGTGACTTTTGGAGGAAAGGTGGTGAATTACACTTAATGAATAATGACAATAATTAAGAGTTATAAACTTCTTTTACCTCAGAAAATGTGTATTAATTCATATGCTCTGATTCTGTCAATGTTTCAAGTTAATAGCACTAATATTTTAAAATTGTCCCTGATTGTCCCTGATTTTTTTCTTGACTTGTCCCTAATTCTGTGGAAATTTGTCCCCAGTTGGTTGAGAGGTTTGGTTGTGGCATGTCCATGTATGTCTATAAGGTACATAAGGAAAGTGTGTGGTGTAATGCAGCAGTCAAGGATCTCCACAAAAGAAATACAGAGTGCAGAAAGAGTGGGAGAGTGGATTGACCACCCAGGCTAGGAAGGAATGGAGGTTGACTAACAAGGAAGGTAAAAGAGCAGTTGCATTAGCACAGAAAAGGGCATTGTAGGCACTCTGCCAGCTACTGCAAAGAGACTCTGCAGTTGTCACAAAGACACTACATCAGATTGCAAGGCCACTACATCCAGATAAAGAAAACTGACAGACACACTTAATAAGGGATGGCAAAAACAACATGCCCACCATTCTGCAGGAGATCAAAGGCAGACTGAGGGGAATATTGCAGCAACTTAACAATCACATTAATCCCACAGATGTTGCACTTCCTCAGAAACAGGCTATGATAGACACAAACAGGATACTACCCTGGAAGAAGTAAGACTTTCACTAAGGGAAATAAAGTCAGGGAAAGCAGCAGGCTGAGTAGAGGTCACAGTGGATATCTTACAGACGCTGGCTGAGGTAGGGGAGAATTGGCTCCTGAAACTACTTGTAGCAGCATGGAGAGAAAGTCGTACCCCAGGTGAGTGTCAAAGAATCATACTTGTGTCAGTTAACAAGAACAAATGGGACATCCACAACTGTGATCCATACAGAGGCATCATACTGCTGTCACCTTACATGAAAGTTGTGGAAAGGTTGATTCATACATGGATACGCAGGATAGTACAATGTAATACAGGTGATGAGCAGTTCATATTCAGATCAGGATGAAGCCCAACTGACCCGATGTTTGCAGTGAGACAGTTACTAAGAAGCTAGAGATGAGGAAAGAGTCCTGATTCTCATTCTTATGCTTTGGTAATGCAGATAAGATGCCAAGAACGCTGCCTTGGGCAGAACTGTAGTGGTTCAAAGTCCTAGAATCATTCTTAGAATTAGTGCTGTCTAAGTAGAAGGACCAATGACTGAAGTACAAACAGTTTCCGTCTCACATCCAGGGCAATGGATGCACCCATAAGTGGATCTGTTTTTCTTTGTAATTCCGAGTAAGTTATAGAACATCTCAAATAGCCAGTCACTAATACCAAGTAGTAATTTTTCTAGAGGGAAAGACACAATCCCCTTTCTGGAAAATGAGGTGATGCAGAGGGAAGTGTTGCAGTTCCCTGGTTCAAAACATATTACCCACAACTTATCTTGCTCAAGTTTTGTAATTTTCCATAACTATAGGTTTGAGGTGACAGGCATCTATTTCAGGGCAAACCCTTGATGTCTTGTAGGATTCCACAATGATGATGCATCAGTTAAAACAATTTTAAAAATAACATTTCTTAATGATTTTGCGCAAACATTATTTGGACTAACAAAATGTATTTACCTCTCACTCACATATCTCAGTAGCTGACATTGGAGATTTTCTCATGAAAATTTGTTTTTCGTGCATACCATGGCAACACCAGCTATTGAATGACAGCTAACATTTTTATGTGAGCCATTAGCTGGACAGCAATATTGGGCATATGTAGAGGAAGTGCAAAACAATTGTCTCAGTCCTGAAATGTGCAGTACTCTCCTGTAGTAAATCTTATCACATAAAAGGATTTTTTTTTTCTTTCTTTTTTTAATAACTGATTAACTCCTGTCTTCTTGAAGTCAAGGACCAACGAGTCTAAACCTAAATAAATTGCACATAAAAAGGGTGTGTGGTGTGTGTGTGTGTGTGTGTGTGTGTGTGTGTGTGTGTGTGTGTGTGTGTGTGTGTGTGTGTGTGTGTGTGTGTGTACGTGTGTACGCGTCTGTAAATTAATATAGAAGTACCTATGATGTATTACTTCTTTTACTTCATATGAACTTTTTATAAAGGAACAATACTTTCTAATAAAGTATTTCTAATACTTTCTAATAAGTAAAGCATGTGTACATGTTGGCTTTTCACTCGGTGTATCATTTTGTGGCTGTATATATGATTAATAAAAATGGAAAGAAATCTGTTGTAATCCTCAATGAGTATTATTTTTTGGTTTTACACTGCTATTGAAATATTTTTTTCAGGACTTGCATCTCTCTTAGACTAACTGTACAAAATTATTACAGAACTGCATACAGATGCCTTCCTTCATAGCCTAACACTGATTATTACTTGAACAATAACATTTCACTGATAATATATTACATAGTGCATATTCAGAGTTTGGAGCTTTCCCCTGGGTCACATCTGCACATAGCCTGGTCAATTGTACCACGCCGATACACACATATATAAAGAGATACCTATGCACACCTGCATATGTATATGTACACAGACATAGATATATATATATATATATATATATATATATATATATATATATATATATATATATATATGGTTCCACTTCATATCATCGAAATTTCATTTCATCGAATTGCAAAACATCGAGACCAAATCGTCGAAAACTCAACTCATCGAAAACTTATAACATCGAATCTCAAATCATTGAAAACTATAAAGCAACTAGAAATAACATCCCAGACACTGTTTACTATGTTTATGCAGGGGGGCAAGCCCCCCTGCACCCCCGTAAATAAATATACCAACTCTAAGGTCGCACTACAGTGGGGGGAAAAGGTAACCCCACTGTAGTGCAACCTTGGAGTTGGTATATTCATTTACGGGGGGTGTGGGGGGTAGAGCCCCCCACACGGGGGGGGTGCAGGGGGCATAAATGTAGTAAAAACTCTGTGGAATGTTATTTCTAGTTGCTTTATAGTTTTCAATGATTTGAGATTCGATGTTATGAGTTTTCGACTATTTGAGTTTTTGACGATTTGGTCTCGATGTTTTGCAATTCGATGAAATGAAACTTTGATGATATGAAGTGGAGCCATATCTATATATATATATATATATATATATATATATATATATATATATATATGTGTGTGTATATATTTTATTTATTTTATTTTATTTTACATTTGTTGACCGGGCTGGTCCAACTGGATATATGTCCATTTTCAGCAGAGGCCCGGGGAGAAAAGCTCCACATACAAGCATTTGTAATATCAGGTAAAACATTAAACATGGTTATAATATATATGTCAAAATCATTAGATATTAAAAGGCAGACATTGAGAAAATAGAGAGTGTATTTTGTTAGGAGTTTCTAGAGCTAGAAAAAGTAAAAAAAAAAAGAATATAAAGAATTTTTTCTAGTACCTGGATACCTGAGGAAAGGTAGTTATTTACAGCAGAGAAGTTGAGAGTACCTAGATACCCAAGGTAATCTAGTCAGGGTTGCTACAGGGGCAGAGCCAGTGGGTTTTGAGGTGTGTTTTGAGTTGGGATTTGAAGCAGGGAAGAGAGGAGATTGCTGTGAGATTGTGAGGAAGAGTGTTCCAGGTTTTTCCTACTGTGTTGGAGAACAAGGATATATATATATATATATATATATATATATATATATATATATATATATATATATATATATACAGACACATACATACATATTATACATATACATATATATCTCAATGCCATTTTGCACAGGAACTTCACACTTAGTAGGATTATACCCACACATTAACTCAAATGTAACACCGGGAAGGGTCATGGCTTCATCAAAAGAGAAAGGGTGCAAAATGCAAAGTTTTGGTTTTAAACAAATGAGCTGTAACTTCAAAGTACAGTCAAACCAGCAAATGTACAAAGTGCCCATGGCAACAACACTGCAGAAAGACAGAACATCATAAGACACTCTCTAATGTTAAAGACAGATAAATTATGCAGATAACACACACCTTTCATGTGTCTTAGTATCTACAAGTGGCTAACTTGTGAAGCCAGGTGAATAACAAAGACTCTGTCTCTTAGAAGAGGAATAGGCAAGCTGAGCTAACAGGTATTATGCTGAGGAGATGAATTCACTATGTAGACATCACGACTCCTCAGTGTAACTTCAATTGACTGTTCAGCAACAGAAGATGAAGGAGGTGTTATGCATATTCATGGGAACTGTAAGTCAGACAACAACTTAGCATATTCACAGGAGTCCAAACAATAGCATCAGAAGATGCATTTGAAGTATCACTGAGGAAACCAGGTTTTAAACCAAAAATATACATTGATATTCAAGTCATGCTTGATTCACAATACAGTTATGACTCCAGAAAGTATTTTCAAGCAAATGTACATCCCTATATGTGCAGTCTCCCTTCCACTAGCCTAGGAAACAATCATGTTTTCCACATGGACGTGTGAGTCCATATCAGCATCTTGTTAGATGAGGACGTTTTGATGTTAACCTAATGGAATTACTAGACATCACAGTTGAGATCAGTACCATCTTGTACCATCAGACTATCAGTTGCTGTTTTCTTAAAATGTGTACCATACCAACCAACTCAAATGTGGAAGAAGGGGTAAGAGATTGTGTTATGAGATGCTCTTTAACTGTGTCAAGTGGTTTAAGACAAAAGGTCCAGAACTGATTTCCAGGCAGTTAGTCTTTTTTGGCTACAGAAACATTCAGGAGTTAAGACCTCTTCCCCACTGGGTTAAAGGAACTATTCATATACCCCCCCCCCCCCAATGAAGCATGTGTTACAGGACAGGAGGGAAGACAGGGGTTAGGTCTCTGGACATGAAATAATGAACGTCCTGTGCAAGACTAATCTCTTCCCACTCAGTCAGTCTCAGAACCAATTTCTGTGCAACAACCTGTTGCCAAAGAGACAGAAATGCATAATCTGACTTTAAGGAAGTGCAGCTGAATGCCAGGGAGGAAAGTGGCAGAATGCCCTTTACATGCTCATTTTGAATTTGTTGCCCCCATCCCCTACGATGATCAAATTAGTTCATGTAGCCCAATGTCATTACATTCATGATAGCAGAACTTCGGATAACACTATAATACATTTGTATCAATGCAAGATGCCATCAAAACTTGGACACCATGTCATGATTTAGAAAAGAAAGGCATTTGACTTAGAAAAGACTTTTGAAAGTGAATTGACATTTCTTGTTCAGGTTTTGGTCTATTCAGGATTCCCCAAAAATGTATAGCACTTCTAAAGGATTTGCACTTAGATTTAAAAGATAGAATTCCGATTGGTGCTAGTGATTAAATATTTGGCAGTTAGTGCAGAGGATTACAGCTCTGGGCTGTTAATGAGCTGCTTCCTGTAATCAAGGGTACAGGGTTTGAGTCATTCAACCTGCATTTGCCTATTCTGTGACCCTGACCAAATCACGTGACCAAACAACACTTCCAGATAGCTCCTGGAAAGGGGCACTTGTGTGCACTGGGCTTACCTGGTTAGCAAGTGTATAAAATAAAATAAAAATGGTGCTAGTTATTCCAAACTGTTTATTTTTTCTGGGGCATGTATCAGGGCTATTCAGTGTTGCCTCTGCAAACTGCTGTGTATTTACAGCATCTAGTCCAGCTTCTTAGAGACTTACGGTTACATGGGTATTAGATTTGTGGGCTTAAAAGAAGCAGGTGCTTGGAACTGAAATTTTCCTTAAAAACTACCCCTGAAATTGCTGCAGTACTTAGTTGCACAAAGAGCAACTAGTTTAGATGTTGAGGAGCACTGCCTCATGGTTTTAGTCATACATAGCCTTGTAGAAATCTATTCTCTCACATTACCCAAGCCAGCATGTTGTAAACCCATCTTGTACTATGCCCTTGTAGATGATGTAACAAGGACCTGTAAACATGGATATATACTTTCCCATTATCTTTGTAACCAGTTTGGTGGATATGGGCATCCTAAAGCAATGTAGCAGCTGTCTCATGATTACTGACTACCAACTAATTTTTAAACAAACTTTATATATTGTATGACAGACATGAACACAATGTTAGTGGAGACAAGGCTCTCACATCTAAGCACTTATAATTCTAATCAGGTTTTCAGTAATACACACAGTATACCCACCACTCATTGTATGGCCCAGACACTTACAACCACATATGCTGTGGCTCTTAAATGCAACCTTCTTAAACCCAAAAGGCCTCCCAGACATTTCACTTGCCAAAACTATCCTCAGCAACCCAAAAATCACTCTACCATACAACACTCACCACGATACATGTATCCACATTTCACAGGGTCTCAAGTTCTAATCCTATAAGGCAAGACACCACACAACCCAATGTTTTGGTTATAGGATATTCCATTGTGAGATACACAGATGTGTCAATCACCAGGCTGAGAAAAGATAAGAGTCACAGTCAACTGTCATTCAGGGGACAAGATCCACCAGGTCACCCATGCACTCAGGTTGAGTCCAGGTACCTTTATGATTCAGTCATAGTCCATGTGAGTGTAAACAACCAGAGATGTGCCTCCTTGGACTATATGAAGAGACATGATGGAGCCCTTGGACTATGTCTCAAGCAGCTATGAGCCCACCAATGAGCAGCATTCTACCTTCTCCAAGGATTATGCCACAATACGAACAAAAGATGAGTGATGTTAATAATTTACTTAGGTTTTGGTGTCACTCACATGGGGTACAATATTTGTCAGCATGGAAGGATATGGAGGCTATGGTGAACAGACCACAGTGTTTTGCTAGGAATGGTCTGGACCTGTCCTGTTTAGGTTTTTGCATATTGCCTAAAACACTGTTTTTCCCAATAGTACCTTTTTATGCAATGCCAGCCTAGCAAACCTTTTGATATAGCAAAATCAACCCAACAAAATCTAAAAAGTGTTACTGCTCAATGCCAGGATTCTAAACAGGAAACTACTCCCTAAAAGCTCTCCTTAGCCTGGAAAATGTAGACATTTGTGCAGTTACTGAGACATTTTTTAAAGCTGCAACAGTACCCTGGCAATGCAGAGCTATAATGCCTTCCACATTTAGACCAGCTACCTCACTGGAAGGGACAAAAAAATGGAGGTATCTCAATTTACATCAAAAAAGAACACACCTCAAGGCTAGGCAAGAGTATGACAGACTTGAGATTCTCCATGTCCAACTTACCATAGGCAAAGTCTCATAACATACATTAACAGGCTATAGACCCCTCCTTATGACCCAGGAAACTCATGATATGTATCTATTTCTACTGGAGAGACTCCCCATTCAACTGCGTAACATATTCATGGGTGACTTTAACTCCACTATAAAACAGGAATCATATAGTGACCCCAAACATGCAGGCCCAGCATATCCATTAGCCTAACTAATCTCATAAGCAAAGCCATGGAAAGACTTATCATCGAAATGATAAACAGTAATATAGGAAACCTTCCGATACTGTATTTAATCTGGCTTGGTTTCGTCAAAGGCAAGTTATGCCCACTCAACCTGGTGAACTTCTTCAGGAAGGTTACCAAAGCAATGACAAGGGCAAAATGGTACATAATGCCAACCTTGACCAGGCAAAGGCATTCAACACAATAGACTACTCAGGCATTGTAGACAAATTCATTGAATTAGATAAAACCCCCTCTGTCATCAACTTGGTAGACAGCTGGCCTCACAGGAAGGACCCAGGAAGTTAGGATAAGGGTTCTACTCCAGAAAGAGATCAGTCACTCACTGAGTCCCTCAGGGCTCTATACTGGGTCTGCTCCTTTTTGGCATCTACTTTTCTGAAGTCAAGGCTAACATCAAGGATATCTGGGTAACCAGGTTTGCAGATAATTGTAAAGCAAGTGCAGTCATAGAATCCCTCAAGACACAAATACCTTCCAGGAAGGCCTAACATAGACAAATAACTGATGCCAGAGCTGCTCTTTAAAATTCAGTACCAAGAAATGTATAACAGTATCTATCAGGAAGTTGGTTACCCCTGGAAACTACCACATTCATACTACATCACTAAGAGTAGACCCAGTAGGCAGTAACCTCACCTTTGACCACTATATGCCTATGGAAGTAAGGAAATCATTCTATATTGTACAACTTATTAGCAAAGGTATGGCATCTAGGTCCAAGGATGTCATTGTTCCTCATTAATCTACCCTCATCAGGCCAATCATTGATTATAATGTGTAATATCGAAATGAGAACCTTAGTGCAAGCCTACTACTACTCTGAGCCCCATGAACTATTTACAGCCATCAAAAATTGTTGAGCTTATATGCATGCTTTTGCCAGCTGTACTACTGAAGTGTAACGTGCAACTCAAGTGTAAAAGAAAAAAAAAAATTATTGTCCGTTTGCATTGCTATTCTATTGTTCAACTCTTTTGTAAAACAGACTGCTGTTACATTTTTTGATTGTAAAGTTGTGACTTTTTCTGTAATTTTGTTCTATGTATTGGAGCTTTTCTCCTCAGGTCTCCGCTGAAAATGGGCCACAAGCCCAGTTGGACTAACTCAGTTAACAAATGTCAATAAATAAAGAAATAAAATAATGTAGCTGGAATGATTCAATGCTTGTGAAATAATTGTGGGATGAACCTCTATCTCCATCTTGCTTTGGGAGAATGTCAAACGTGACCTCCCCATCAGACAGCTTCTAAGTTAAGACTGTCATGCTTCAGCAGCCCAACCCGGCATTTATAAGAAACCACTTTTATGTTCTACACACTGAAATACTAAAAGTACACTCACTTCTCAATAAAACACTAAGAAAGTCTTGTAAAACAGCTTCTGAAATGAACATCACTGCCTCAAGCAGTGCTAAGAACTGGTTTGCTCCATTTTCAGTTTCCCCCATATTTTGGACACTTGGCGTCTTCCGCCAATCTCGTCTCATAGTGCGAGGGTGTTTTAAACAGCTTACAAAATCAGGCAAAGGTAGACCGATCACCAAACATTGCAGCTATCCCACTTGACCAATGTTGCTCAGTTCTATAGCCATTACCCCTTCAGAATGTATAAAGATTTTCCTTTACTTACACTCCTTTACCGAAGCTCCAGTCCTTCTTTGCATCTCAGTCTCTTGCCCCAGTATTATAGGCTTTGTCTGGATTTCTTGACTCAACAGGTCAAGAGACGAAGAGGTACAGCACCATTTACTGAAAGATTTTTACCAATCCCGGAATACCACGGAATGCAAATGTCTTTGACCTCCTGCTGCTTCTGCCACAGATTGATCACTCTCACTCTTCCCAAGCATACACACACACACACACACACACACACACACACACACACACACACACACACACACACACACACACAAGAAATTCTACTTCTTGTAGTCTTACATTTCTTGTTTTCTTATTTTATACTTGCTAAACATCAAAAATCTTGCTTAGCTAGTGTAAAATAATGGTATCCGTTAGCTTTCTAAGAGTGGGCGATGCAGGGCATTACCTATATATAAAAAAAAATGCTGGCATAGCTCTCCAGATTAGTTTTTCGCAGGATGATCAGATTTCTGCCTCATACCTTCAGTCTTGCCTCATAAAATGTGCTGTTTGCTGGCAAATGATGCACGGACTTAGACTGAGGCACACATATCCTATTTGTGGGTACGAATTATCTGAAGGCCAAATCACACATGCAGACAACCACTAATTTGCTAGAAAAGCACAATATTATGAAAACCAGACCACGTATATGAGGCAAAAATCTGGACATGCTGCAAAAATCTGTACTGTTGAGAGCTATGTTTAGCTGTCATTCAATCAAGCATGCATACATTCACACATGCAGACAACCACAAACACACATGCACAAGCACTCGCATTCATACTCAATGTTCTTTGCTAAATTCTTACTTTACATTTATATTTCCTAAGTAGCAAAACGGCCGTTTAAGGAGTGTAACATAAATGCTTCATCATCTCACTTATACTTTCATGCAGGCATATAGTCAACCCCCCTTCACCCCACAAACACATACATGTGCACTTTTACACTCCTTAAATGGCAAAAATGCTGTCTAAGTAGTGTAAAAAACTACTTCATCGATCTCAGTCGTACACTCATGCAAGCATGCAATCACACCACCCAACCATCACACATGCTTGCTTGCTTCTATTTTTTGCATTCTTACATTTCTTGTCTTCTTATTTTACATCCACACATTCTGGAAGTCTCAGAGAAAGAGAATCATTGATGGGGAGATGCAGGTAACATGTTCTCCACTGAGTCTGAATCAGAATTCTGCGAGAAAAACTGTATCTGTTCCATCATATTCCTTTCTGGAATTAATTTCTTGAATCTGTTCAGGAAAAGTGTATTACCTGATCAGCACTAAACACTCCAAAATATTGCTTCTTTGTGTTCAAAACCACCACACCTCCTATGCACTTGTGTTGCTGCTTCACAAAAAAAAAAAAAAAATAAGAGCTTATTTCCTGATAGGATGAATTTGCACAGAAATGCCTCCTGATACAATAAAATAGCTAAATTTGCCACCAATCGTTTTCATAGGACCCACCATTGTTATAACTTAAAGCAATTACCCTAGCCTGAATTGCAGAACTACTTAATATACTCACAGCTAAGTAAAGCACACAAACTCATTCATCATCCAGACAAATGCCCTGTGCCACAAAACGTATTACTACCCTACTGTCCAGCAATGGACCTCCATTCTACTGACATTCTTATTATTTACCAATAAGTCAAATAATGTTGCAGGAGACTCGCTCTACCCCAGTATAGGTTCATAGGTAGATACTAGGCTATCAGCCCAAGGGCCTACATAAGCCTAGCCAACAAGGTTCCCTGGCTTACGCTACCCAAGAAAGTTATTTTCCTGTGCCACTGTCGAGCAAAGGCACAGAAGTGATCCCCAGGGTGTATTCCCTATTTCCCATCCACTCATCAAGATTTTTCTTGAAGAGTGCTAATGAAAAACTTTACTTGACATAGATGGGCAGCCTGTTCCAGAGTTTGGGAAGTATCTGGGACAGGAATATATCCCTCCAGCATATCCTGTTTATTGTGGTGACAAGGTTTAGGTCCCTAGAGCGTGTAGGTTGGAGGGATTGGGATTTCTTTAGGTGTAGCATGTCCAACAGCTCTGGGTTTGAGATAGCTGTATATGTTAGGCAGAGATCACCTCGGAGTAGACGATATGCTACGGAGTAAGCTGGAGTTTTTTGAAACTGTCAGTGTAGGGCATTTGTTTGCGGCCAGTAATCCTCTTTGTGAGGTACTTCTGTGGCCTTTCCAGCTGATGCAGATGTCTTGTGAGGTACATTCTAAAAGGGGTGTTGCACTCCATAATGGGTCTAATGAGTGTCGAGTAGAGGGGATAAATTACCTCTTTTCCTGGATGGGAACCCTTTTATGATGAGGTGTGCCATGTAGAAGGACTTCCTGACTACTGTGGCAATGTGACTATCAAAGGAGAGACTACTGTCCACCTGGGTCCCAAGGTGTCTTATCACACATTTAGTGTTAAGAAGATTGCTGCCTATGTGGTAGTTCATGGGTACAGAGTTTTTACCAAAGGGGATGACAATGCACTTTTTGGCATTGAGCTTGAGGCCATGGCTCTGACACCAGGCATCTGTCTCAGCGAGGCCCTTCTGTAGGATGTCCATATAATTTGGGGACTTGACTGTGGCTCCTAGTTTGCAGTCATCTGTGAACTTCATTAGCCAGAGGCCTTCTGTGTTAGCCTGTACTTCAGAGAAGTAGATACCAAACAGGAGAGGTGCCAGGACTGAACCCTGTGGTGCTCCACTTGTCACTGATTTGAGGTCAGATTTGGAGTCTACAACTTTTACATTGTGGGCTCTGTCACTGACCCAGTTGGCAACCCACCTTGTGACATAGGGATTTATACCTAGTTTAGTGAGTTTAGCTATAATTCCAGAATGGGGGGTGGTGTTGAAAGCCTTGGCGAGGTCAATTGGCTGTGTGAACCACCTTACCCTCATCTACGGCTTTGGTGACTGCTTCAAAGAAGTCTATCAGGTTTAGGAGACATGATCTGCCTTTTACAAACCTGAACTGGGTGGGGTCCAGAGTTTGGAGATTACCAATGTCTTTGTTTATGAGTTCCATGATGATACATTCCATGGTCTTGCAGACCAGGTTCATCAGGCTAATGGGGCGGTAGTTCCCGGAGTCCGTCGTGGCTCCCCCTTTGTAGAGTGGGATAAACATTGCGGTGCACCATTCAGTGGGCACAAAGCCTGAGGTGAGGCTATGATTGAACATGGTACTTAGGTGAGATGCCAGTTTGTTCTGTAGATCATGTAGAATGCAGCCTGGGATATTGTTAGGTCCCATGGATGCTGTGTTCTTGGCTTTGGAGAGTGTGTTTTTTACCCCTGCAGCCGTGATTACAGGAACTTTGCATTCGTCCGGTATAGAGATGGGCCCTCTAGGGGGTGAGAGGGGGGAAAAGTTAGCATTGAACCTATCTGCCAGGATGTTGGCAATATCAGTTGGTTCTGTATATTTAGTGCCATTGTGCTGTAACTCAGAGCAGATCTGAGTGCTGCCATGGAGATTCTTGACATAGCTATAGATCTACACATCTTTAAATTGCAGAAGGAAATCCAGAGACTCGAGGGGAAACTGCAAGAACATGCAAACTCTACACAACAGACATCCCAGATGAAACTCAAGCACCAACATTAACAATCAACATTATCACCAATGGGACTGTCACTTCTTGAAGGTGTTGTACAACATTCCTTATAGCATGTTGTTGTGTCTTTCGGCTTTTCCTGGTTAGGGGTCGCCACATCGGAACTCCGGTCCACTAATGATTGGCAGTTGATTTTTACATGCTGAGTTGCCAGCCCTAACACACAATCTTCAATGAAGGTACGCCCATTCACGCATGTCTCCACACAGAAGACGCTCTAGCTGAGAGTCGAACCGGTCAGCGTCTTACTGTGAGGCGACAACGCTACCGCAGCACCACCACTGCGGATACAAAATTCCTTATAGCATGTTACTTTAAAATACAAAGTTTCCCTGCCCACAAAGGTAAACTGTCAAGGAGTCATCCATTTGACAACCAGTGGGCCAAGTTAAGTCATAACATTCAGAAGATAAGACATCCAACTATGAAATCTTTCAGTAGGACCCCACCTTTGGTATGAAAGGTATATGTGCGTGTAGGTGGACTGCCCCTGTGAAAATACCATTTAAAGCAATTTATTTTGGACCATCAATACTTCATTACTGACCGTTTCTTGACTAAGTGACCTTGGCTTAGCCTACAGTCTCAATACTCCCAACTGAGAAACAGCCTGTTCTGGCATTCCATTTAGATATCCATTCTTGCACCTTTATTTGAACATAACCCCTAACTCTTTTTCTTGTAAATAAAAACTTGATGATGCATTTAGCTTCCCTGCATGCACACTATATGCAAGTTAAGCTGACAACCCTTATTTTCACTTCTGGTGTGAAGATCACACCCACTGAGCAGTATATCAAGATCATACAAGATAAGTTTGCTAAACAAACTTACTTTAAAAAAGTCTGCTGGCTGAACTTACAAAGAGGTGGGCGAACTGAGGATAGCACAGCTGGCAACTCCAAGTGCAAAAGTCATTATACCTCCAATCCTTTAAGCTAAAGCAGTGTAACAAATACCAGATACTGTTGCAGATTAGCCAAGTAAAAGATAAGATTGGTCACTTTCTGGTGAAGACTGACGAATTAAGCAAACAAAAATAGTTTTACAGTATGTTCTCATAAAAAAAACAAGCAACTATTTCAAAAGTGCACTATTTGGTATACTCTTACATACAACTACACACCACCAATTCTTAGCAACACCCTGCATGCTTTATTCCTGCATAAACAAGACATCACTAAAAACTTTGCAGCACACTGACTGTTTCTGCTGCAACCATACCATAGTAATTAATGATCCACTGCACATAAAATCATCCTACGAAATGACAGCATTTCACTTTTTACAAAGAAATAGATTACATTATTAGCCACCCTATTCATGCAAAGACCATATACACTTCTACACATAAAACATCAACCTTCATCAAGACATTTACTCTGAATAGCCTAATAACTGCCCCAATGCCTTAAATCCAATTTACTTTGCTAAATAATACAAGAGCTGAAAGTGTGCAGAATGCACAATATGTAAAACTTCACAAAAAAGGGAATAAAACCTCTAATGTGTATAATGTAACAAGAAAATGACGGCATTAGAAAAAGGAGGGCATGACACAGATCAAACTTGATGTCCTGAAGAAAAATAAATTTAGCAAATGTAAGTGAAAAAGTACAAAGTCTATCCCTTTCTGAAGAGAAACAGCCCAGATATTAAAAGACCTTACTTTTCAACTCCTGCACCTTATAAGCTTTCTGTCTCTCTTACCCACTTGATCTTTCAGTTGACAACAACCCATGTAAATACATATATTCTATTAACTTGCTCTACTTACCTCTGTGTACTATACTAACCACCACCTTTTCCATCTTCTTTTTTTCCTCTGCATCTCCATAAAAAAATAGCTAGGTAGATGCTACATCTTTAACTATTGAACAGTATTCTCAGACTATGTTCAGTTCTTTTATGTGTTGTTTAAGTCTGTATCATTATGTATATCTTTGCTCATAGTTTATTGTTGGTTAATTATACTATGTATTTGTACCAGAGCTTTTCTCCTAGGGTCTCCACTGAAAATGGCTATTTTGCTCAGCTGGACCAACCAGGTTAACAAATGTCAAATAAATAAATAAATACTACTAGTCACAGAGAAATAGACAAGTTTTATGGTTTGCCTTTTTTTGGTTGCAGACTCAGCTGCGAAATATAGAACAGTAAAAGGCTATAATGCTAACTCAGATGATCTAGTCCTACAAAAATGAAGATTAATGTAGCTTCAAAAATAAAACACCGAAATACTACTTACTTAGCATTAGCATGAACATTTAAAATTTGTCCCTGGTTTTGTGTCCCATTATCATAGGCTTTGCCCATATTTCTTGCTTGCAGGGGTGGACAGGTGCAGCCTCATTTATTTCTCCGATATCTTGACCTTAGAGGTTGAGAGGAATGCAAACCTCTTCGAACTGCTGCTGCTTGCCACTGATTGATATTTTGCATTCTTCACAAGCATGCATACATACCCAGACTAAAACAAACACACATTTTTCTTAATTCTTATTTTACTTTTACACTCGCTAAACAGCAAAGCCACTGCTTAGCGAGTGTAAAATAACTGCTCAGTCATCTCACTCATACTGTCATACCAGCATTACCAACTATTTTGTCTGTTGTTACCATGTTCCAGCCACTGTCTTAATGCTTATTTTTGCTGATACTTATTTTTGCTTAAGGTTCTGTAATGCAATCGCTACTTAGTTATTAAAGTAACGATCGCATTATAGAATCTTAATCAAAAATAAGAATCAGCAAATATAAACAGTAAAAACAGATGGAACATGTTAAAAGACAGACAAAATAGTTGATAATGGTTTCTGCAATGCGATCATTACCTTAAAAACTAAGAACATCACGATCGCATTACAGAACCTTGAAAAAACAACTTTATTATGGAAAGATAAGTGTACATTTAACTGTATTGGCAGTGGGGAATGTTAACAACTCAACACATGGCTGTATTAAAAGAATAAAAATTCACCGACTGCTCACTCCTGCAGGTTCTTCATAGGTTCATAGGTTCATAGGTTGGTACTAGGCTATCAGCCCTAGGGCCAACAATTCCCTGGCTATTTCTTCCCACATTATTTACTTTCCTGGACCCCTGTCTAGCAGGGCGACTGACGTGATCCCTGCGGTGAATTTCCTTTCTCCCATCCAATCGTCAAGGTTCCTCTTGAAGAGGTCCAAAGAGGCACTCTGCTTGACATGTATGGGCAATCTATTCCAGAGTCTGGGGAGTCTGGGTCAGGAACCTATCCCTCCAGCATGTTTTGTTTATTGTGATGACAAGGTTTAGATCCCTGGCGTGTAGCTCTGAGGGATTGGGATTTCTTTAAGTGTAGCATGTCCAACAACTCTGGGTTTGACATGGCCTTGTATGTTAAGCAGAGATCGCGCCTGAGTAGGCGATATGTGACAGAGTATAGCTGGAGTTTTTAAGGCGGTCAGCGTGGGGCATCTGCTTTAGGCCTGTGATTCTTTAGTGAGGTATTTCTGAGGCCTTTCCAGTTGTTGCAGATGTCTTGAGAGGTACATACCAAATGGGGCGTTGTATTCTATAATGGGTCTAATGAGGGATGAGTACAGTGGGACAATGACCTCCTTTTTCTGGATGAAAAGCCCTTCGTGATGAGGTGTGCCACATAGAAGGATTTCCTGACTGTTGTGGCGATGTGATTATCGAAGGTGAGACCACTGTCCACCTGTGTCCCTAAGTCTCTTATCACACTTTCTGTGTTTAGTGTACTGCCACCTATATGGTAATTCATGGATACATGTTTTTTCCCAAAGGGATAACAATACATTTCTTGGCATTGAGCTTGAGCCCATGGCTCTGGCAACAAGCATCTGTTTCTGTAAGGCCCTTTTGTAGAGTATCCACATCATTTGGGGATTCAATAATGGCTCCCAGTTTGCAGTCATCTGCAAACTTTGTTATCAGCCAGAGTCCCTTAGTGTTGATCTGTACTAGTAGATGCCAAACAACCCCAGGACTGAACCCTGAGGTACTCCACTTGTCACTTGTCTGGAGCTGGATTTGCTACTTTTACAGTGTGGGTTCTATCAGTAAGCCATTTAGCAACCCATTGGGTGACATAGGGATTAATGCCCAACTTAGTAAGTTTATCTATGATTCCAGAGTGGGGGATGGTGTCAAAGGCCTTGGCAAGGTCTAGATAGGCTGTGTGGACCACCTTACCCTTGTCCATGGCTCTGGAGACTGATTCAAAGAAGTCAATCAGGTTCAGGAGACAAGATCTGCCCTTCACAAACCCAAACTGGGTGGGGTCCAGTGTTTGAAGGTCGCCAATGTCTTTGTTTATAAGTTCCATGATATCCATGGCCTTGCAGATAAGGCTTGTCAGACTGATGGGATCCTGAGGTGAGGCTATGATTAAACATGACACTTAGGTGAGGTGCCAGTTCATATTGTAGTTCATGTAGTACACAGGCGGGATGTCATCTGGTCCCATGGATGCTGTATTCTTGGCTTTGTACCTGTGTACGTTATTAATGGAATTTGGCAATCTTCTTCGGTTTGATGGGCCATTTTAGGGGTGAGAGGGGGTGAAGTTGGCACTGAATCGATCTGCCAGGATATTGGCAATATCCTTTGGATCAGTATATTTAATGCCATTCTGTTTTAGCTCAGAGCAGATCTGAGCATTGCCATTTAGATTCTTGACATAGTTATAGAATGCTTTGTGGTTGTCTTTGGAATCTATCTCAGTTTCTTACTGAGGCTAGTAAGGAGTTTTTGCATCCTGGGATTTTCCTCTTTTCTGCAAAAGTTTCTTCCTTTTGTTGTAAAGTTTGTTTATGGCAGGGGATGAGAGCATTTTGGTTCTATTTGGGCTGGCGATTCATGCATGAGTGGATGTGTTTCGTACAGTGCCTTAGTGTAGGATTCAGCAGTTGAACTTTCAGTTCCGTCTGCATGGGTGTTATGAGGTTTGTCAGAGTAGCATGAAGTTGGCTTTGGAGAAGATTTTTATGGTGGTTTCTTTACTGGGGGGTGGGGTGGGATGTGGATGATAAGGGTGATTAGCTTATGGTCAGACCTGACTAGAGGGGGTGACCATAGGATATTGGAGCCCAGACTATGGATTAGTTGATCCAGGGCATTGGAATTTATGAATCAGAACCGTTCTTATAAAGGTGTTGGGACATGAGTAGTTTTCCCAGTTAATGGCAGGGTAGTTAAAATCACCCAGTATTAGGGTGTTTGGTTCTATCTTAATATTTTCCAGTATGTTTAGAAAGGTGTAGTGAGAATCTTTGGGTATGGTGGGGGATCTGTAGCAAGCAATTTGATTTTGCAGTCTTACCCTAGTGTTAGTTGCACTTGGAGAATTTCAGACACATTGTGTTGGCCAACTAGCCTGGCGGTGTGAATATCCTTGGTGAATATTGACACTCCTCCACATTTAGTGTTTCGGTGGTTTGTTTGGGAAAAAAGTGTGGTAAGAGTTGTTGCCTGGTGGTATTGGGGGGGTGGTCTCTGGCCTTGAACCAGGGTCTCAGTTACTGCACAGATATCGATGTTCTCCATTTTAGCCTCGAGAGTGCATTTTGAGGTTTAGACTTCTAGCATTGAGTAGCATTACCTTCAGATTTTGCATGCTTGTACCTGTTACGGTGGTGGTTTTGTCCTTTGAAGTTTGCCTAAAAGGCACTATAGGGTAGCAAGAGCCTTAGCCAGTAACCTGAATCAGGTGCAGACCATCTCTGTGGTCTGTCAATCATGTTATCCCAGGCAGACAGATACTGGATCCCCTTTGAATGACACCGAGGTCAATCATTTTATACTTATATTGTGGTATAATTCTGGGCGAAGGCAGGATGCTACTCAGGGCTAGGGTCACCACATGATCAGAGCTCTCCCCATGTCTCTTTCATGGTCACTCACTCCAACATGGACAATGACAGACTCATATTTGTACTTGTTATGGAGTGACTTGAGTGCATGCGTTATGTGGCGGATCCTGGCACCTGACAGGCAGCTGACTGTAATTTTCTCCTTATTCAACCTGGTGAGAGGGACATCAGTGGGACTATAGAGTCACCTATGACTAAAGTGTTAGGTACATTGTCTTGCCTTAGGGGCTGTTACTAGGTGGCACACTGGTGTTGTGAACTATGTGACACATTGGTTGTGATTGGTGTTTGTTTGGGTTTGGTCTTTGTTGCTTGGGCAGGTTACAGTTAAGGGCCTCTGCATATGTGGATTTAGTGTTGCTATATGTGGGTGTTGGTGGTGCGGGTTTAGAAGGGCTTTGTGTTGCTTGAGATGTAGTGTGGGTGTTAACCTTCTCCTCTTTTAGCACAATCTTGGGTGGAGAGCTTTGCTTCCATTTTGGCTATGTAAGTGCATCTCACAGGTTGTAGTGTTGGGTGGTAGGAGGAGTATGCCCAGATTCACCAGGTGGACAGGAGAAATCACTGGAAGCTGACCCTTGGACATGCTTGGTTTGCTTTGTAAAGTATAGGAACTGTTTCCTTAGCAAGGTACTTTGCAATTATAGGCTGTTTAGTGCCTACTATTAATTTCTCCTTGTTAACAAGGAGAGTTCAGTGTTCCTAGTGAGTCTAGTGCTTTCCAGCAGGTATTAGAGAAAGTGCTAGTCAGATCATTCAACAAAATAGCTACTCCTAGCAACAACAGTGAGAAAAACAGTTCCCACTGCTGCCCAAGTTTGTCTTTCTATTGGCTGCAACAGCCATTTCGAAACTCTCTGATGCATATAAAATTAGCAGTGGCATTGTCAGGGTGAAAAGAACAGAGGAGGGTGGTTTGTGGGTGGTCCTTGGGCAGCAACAGAGTAAACAGAGGAAAAAAAAACAAAAAAACAAAGGGCGTTATTAATCAGCTACTGCAGCGCCAATACAAACTGTACAGCTCTGCGAGAATGGCACAAGCTTAAAGATGGATGAGAGAACCAGAGTTGTGAGTACAGGGAATGGAAAAAACAGTCAAAACTGTTATTTTGTGTAGCAGTGTGTATGGCCTATGGTACAATAATCAAATAATAGGGAAGAAAAACGTTTTTGAAATGAAGAAACTTTTGAGGAAGCACGTAGTGGTCCTTTAACTAGTTAGGAAGTGTATTCCTGACCCTGCCAAGTGTGTCAATGTGTATGAGTCCCTGACAGAGTGTGGCTGTGTTGACGCTGACACCTGTTCATGTGGTCAGGCACATGTACTACCCCTACCGGATCGCTACCATATCACTGTTGCAGATGTCACTCACCATCACATATACGTTTGGACAACTCCTCAACATGTAAGCTATGTGGTACATGCAATAACTGCATAGACATGTGATAACAATACATAGTCAGTCAGGTGTTTGAAACCCTGTACTGGTAGTTGTATGACACAAACATGCTTAAGTTTTACTCTCCCACCCCCTCCCTGACTTACTTTGTCTCTGTCTGTCTCTCTCACTCCCTTTCTGGTGGATGTGGAAAACTGCACCTGTTTTGTTTAGGCACCAGCTTGTGTTTGTAAGTGATGCTCATCATCAGCTGATGGCCTGTGCACGAATTGCAGCCCTCCTCTAGCTGATTGCATGTGTAACAGCTGTGGTAACGTTCCCATAGCCAATTGCATGGAAACACACTCCAATATCTAGGAACATCATGTTGGTGTTAGGCCTTTTCATTCACTGCGAGCAGGACTCAGATCTGGTGTTTGGCAAACTACATCACAGATGGATTTGGGATTTACCTCCAACAACATACACTGTGGAAACAGTCCAACACAAAGGAGGGGGATGTGCCTGACATGACTACAGAATGTAAGTGTTGCTATGCTGCATTTGGAGTAATGTCGGTTTATCAGGGTGTGTGTGGATATGGCTGGTCTACATGTTTTAATACTTGTCATGACAGTGCTATGTTTTTGAGGAAACCCCCAGCTGTAGGGTCATCTGCAGACTGGGCAGTGTGTGGAGCCTTTTGTTTCTTGTGTTGCTCACAGAAAACCTATCTGAGAACTGCAGACGCATAGTGTGAGAATTGCAGTCAGTGCATTGTGACAGCCATGAGAGTTACTGACTTCATATCCCTTATAGGACATATGTCACAATAAATCCTGGTATGACAATAGATGTATGAGGTTATCACAGCAACATGCCAATACTCGGGCAGTGTTTGTAGCTCCAGCCAAAAGTCTGTCAACCTTTGTACATATGTCCTGCATTAAGAGGTGCATATGTCCTGTACACCATTATTTATTGACATCATACCTGATAACAAGCCAGTCAGATATCAGACTGCTAGACATGTTATGTATAGTAGGGGTTGTTTCTAAGGACATAGCTTGGCCATTCTGTGGTTGCGTGTACAGTACTGGGGTCTGTGTACCTAGGGTGATTGTCAACAGTATGTGTATTGCACATACATACCTTGGGCTGTGCACAGACTGTGGTAGATGCCATTGTTGTCGGTCCTGTTCTATCTGATGTTACATGCTGCTCCAGTGTATGGCACTCTATTGGCACACATGTCTGCAGGGCCAGACACACACATGTTCCATACAACAGACAGCCATTGGGCCACACAGTGCCATGACCCAGTGTATGTAGGGTCAGTGTGTGAGTGGCACATATGAGGATGGTGTTTATCAGACAGTCTATATAGCATCATAATAAGCATGTGTACCATATGTGGATGTGTTTACATTGGTTGTGGGTATGCACTTTCACACAGGTGTCTGTTACTCTTTGCTGTGATATGCATGTATAGCCCGCTATAATCGCAGGTACATGTGTATTCCCCATACAAAATGTAGTCCAGTGTTGTGGCAGTCTGCCTGTAGTTTGCACAGTGCTTTGTGACATCCCTAGAAGTCTAGTGTAATTACCCAGTGTGCTGATATGTCCAGTTATTTGCAAAACATACTACTGCCAGGCCACCATAATTGTTGTGCATTACTGATGAAGCAGTGGGATTCTGTACAGATGTGTGTCAGGACAGACTGGCATGTGTGCATGCATAAATTGTGTGGGCATATGTAGTCCAGTATTTACGTGATATACCCATGTACATGACTATTAACATTCACATTGGGAGGAGTGGTCCACATGTCTCACATGAAGGGGATATGTGTACACCTCTGAACGGACCACAGAGTGCCAGACTGTTCACATATGTTGGTCATATCTCTGCTGTAGTCCACAGGATCATTACTGTGCTAGCAGTGGTACTGTACTATGATGTCCTTAGGATGTCTGTCAGTAGCCAATGGTGCACATGTTTAAAGCAGATGTGACCTCCCACACACAACTTGTCTGTTAAGACAACCTCTACCACAGTAGCAACAGTCTACATATATGTCTGCAATACATACATGACATCCCCTTGCACTAAGAGGTTGGGACTATTGGGAATGAGGTAGGACTCCACTCCATGTTCTGGACATATGGTGAACATATGTGTGTGTATATATATATATATATATATATATATATATATATATATATATATATATATATATATATATCCATATATCTATATAGATATATACACATATACATATCGACATACATAGATGGATATATATATATATATATATATATATATATATATATATATATATATATATATGTGTGTGTGTGCATACATATATACACATATAAACCCTCAAATATATACATATACACAGCAATATATGTCTACACATATAAAGATATAGATGCATATGCACATATACTTATGGATATCTACATATATATCAACAGTAATAGGTATATCTGAATAGATATGTATGCACATATAGTTATAAATATCTACATATATATCTACTTAAATAGGTATATCTGTACACATAGGATGTGCATTCATATATATATCTATATATACATATATCAATATATACATATATATATATATATATATATATATATATATATATATATATATATACACAAAGAGATCTAAACATGGATATATATATATATATATATATATATATATATATATATATATATATATATATATATATATATATATATGATGCACTATACAGATGTGTAGACAGACATATGTATGAATATACATGTGTATGTACATGTAGACATATATCAACATATGTATATTTATATATCCCTATTCTTGTCATGTGTAAACATCATGGTTGTGTATACCTTCCCAGATGTATCTCACCGTATGTATCTGATATGTGTATATTATGATATAACAACATATGTGATGCAACAGTAATATCAATAACAAGTACTACACAATTGCGGAAGTAAAGGCGATTGTTCAATACTAATCAATATGTATATTGACAGATATATTGGAAAATCAACAGCTGTCTTCACAGTGTTCATGGTGTAGTGGTTAACTGTTATGACTATAGTGTACAGGGTCCTGGGTTCAAGACCGGCAAGGGCTGTTTATTTTCTTGCTCAGAAGAACAAGGGCTGTCGAATACAGAGTGGTTAAGGCATTTTTGAGCAGCTTAAAGCACATTTGCATGGGTTTGTGTGAAGCTAAGCAGTGCTAAGCTACGGGTAAACATACGGGCACTTACACCATGTAGGCTTCGCTTACCAGTGCGCAAATCAGCTTAGCTGTTATATTGGAGCAATGGTTATACCTGCTAAGCATGGCTTAACCCTGGTAACCAGTTCTCACCACTCAGTCCGATAACATAGCAGGGTAATGACATCTCTAATAAGTATATGTAATGCCATGTACAATACATGCGCCTATGTGCTGTCATTACAATAGCAAGCGGTGTGAGTGTCATGTCTGGGACACACAAGTATATGAGGCCTGTACAACACTGTTATCCATCTGAATGTGTTACATACAGGGGTAGTAACCCAGGGTACGTGCTGTCACACTGGCATGTAGTGTATCATGGCAGTACTACTGTTGACAGTGCTTTCCCAGGCAATAGTAGAGTGCTAAATGTGGTACTGACAACAAGCACACCTGCAGGCATAGCTGGACTCTGCAACCTCCCTGTTGTGTCCCTGGTGTGTGAGCTGTGTAACAATATATATCCCCTACTGGATAATGATCCGACATGTGGAATGTAACTGTAGACTACCGTCTGTACAGCACATGTTAGTGAGGGCTTCCAACATGTAGTTATGGCATAAATATTGTTGTCAAATGTCTATCTGTTGACACCTTCATCCTACTGCATAGCTACTTGTCAAGCTGATGACTGTCAGTCCCTGTACAGATGTGCAGATGGCAGGTATCCAGCTGGGATATTTACAGGCAACATATACTTGATTGACACTGACATGTCCCCCCAGCTGTGTGTAAGAATTGGCTCATATAGGAGACAACACCCTGTACGCACCACATGCCACGGGTACCTCCACTACACTACCACAGTCAGCAGAACATGTTTGGGTACAGGTCTCCATCACAGACACTAACCATGTGTTGTAATATATGTTGCAATACATGTCAACTGGATCACCTCAGTGGCCATATGCAGGAGGCACCCAGAGGATTGGTTGATATATGTCACTCTCACCCTGAAGATCAACACAGTGGTGTCTGCTGATATATTGTCTGCTGGCACATGGCAGGTGGCAGGATACCACTGTACAGACATCCTCTACACAACCCATCTCTCCATGGACAATAGCTAGGTACACAGCTTTGACCACCTGCAGCGATGCACCCCAGTACTGACACATATGTATGTGTTCATTACTGAGGATAGCAGTCTCTGTGTGTTAGTACACCTGTACTTGGGAATCCCATGAGGGCCTTCACAACTACCTCAGCACCCATTGCCATAGTCTGTTGTGGCTGCTGCCGTATGGGACATTACATGTACCCTGTTATGCTCCTCTCCCTACCGGCTACATGAGCCTTGCAGTGCCAGTACAACAGTGTTGTACAAATGGGTCAATAGGCATGTGATACCCACTGAGTTCTGGCAAGTGTGTGTATGTGTGCATGTCTGTATATCTGTAGGATACAGCATTCCGAGGCCACATACACCTATTACACTTCCCATTGCCACACAGAAGTACACATAATGTTGTTGCTGCCAATAGGTGAGGCTTGACAGTGCAACACCCTACTATGTCTGTGGCATGTGCATTAGATGCATATCCCTGTAGTACCACTGTTGGGATATACAATGGGTTGTATCGCAGTCATGGGCAATGAGTGATGGTGGGTATTTCAAAGTGTCATCATGGGTTTCAGGGAGTACAATATCCACTGAGGGATGTGGGTGTTGTGTACATTGTCATCACACCAAGGTATACCCAGTATATGTCCCATGTACCACTTTGTGGTGACCACTTTCACCATCAACCATACAGGTAACTGATACCACAATTCAGCCCAGTTATGCATGTGTTGTGTGCAGCCTACCTGTAACACATTGGACACATGGTCAAGTTAGTTATCAGTGATAGGCCCAGGTCTCTCAGATGTATGTCTACCTGTTATGTGTCTGTTAATGTGTAAATGATGGTATGTCACACTATGTAGTGTCCATATACAACCATTACATCCCCCATTAACGTACTGTACATGTCTGGGGATGTTCTGCATGTAACATGTAACCTGGAACACACCTCACCCTAAACGCTGTGTGGTGTGTGCAATGAAAGCCACACATTTCTGTAGCACTACATACCTAGGTAGAGGTCTAGTCCCAGTGTTACCAAGTAAGAGTGTGCATGTATGTAGATGGGTCTACATCAGGTTGCAGATTATACACACCCCAGCTGGACACCTGTCCATGTGGCACAGGCGATAACTGTTATACAAACCTGTGACATGTGTTCAACTGTACCCCAGATATATCACGGCCATGGTGTCACCACAGTGCCATACCCCTTGTGGAATATGACTGCAGACCATCCTCCTGCTGACACATGTATACCTACAACACAAATGGATAACATTATGGAGACCACAATCAACCAGTGTTACTAACAGCTATAATGCATCATTGCTGGGTGGCTACACTACCTGACATGTATGCATTAAACATTACTCCTGACAAAATGTTATACTGCAGTACATTGGTACACTGTAGTACAGTCACCGTGTACATCAGAACCATATTAGCCTGTCCCTGCATTGATGTTATGGATGACAGGGATGTGGCACAGGTATCATCATATGCACAGGGTATGTTGGTTTGCCAGAGGGCGAGGGTGGGCCATACATTTGACACCATGTGTGTGAGTGAGGGGTGTAATGAGTTGAACTGGGCATGGTGATGTGGTGTGTGTAGATATGGGGTTGCCTTAGATGTGTTCGTATAGTCTGTGGGTATGCATGCACACAGTGTTGCCATGTGGCTGCCTATACACGTGTTTATGGAAAGCTGCAGACCATACCTGGCAGGGTGTGCAGTTCACTGCCTCCAGCCATGGACACATAGACTGTGCCTGCCAGGGGTTCCATGGGCATGTCCAGGTACAGGCCTCGATGTGCTACTCTCCCCTGATGATGACAGATGTCCTCTGGAACCAGGTCCCTCCTGGGAATGGCCAGGACCATGTGCTCATGGCCTGCTGTGATGTGGACAGCCCCTCCTGCAGTGCTGGGGCTGGTACTGCCACTATGGGGGTGCCTTGGTGTCCTAGCACATCCACGTTGGCACCAGCTGTTGGTGTTGCTGGCCTACATCCACATGGCCATCGCTGCACTTCCAACACATGTTCAAGCACAGACAAACAACAGTTGATGAGGCCCATCATCTCACCAAACCTTCTATCCATGTATAAGCATGGAGGGCACCAGTTGTTGCTTGCAGATGTGAGAGCAGCCTTCTGCAGCCTCACACCCTGTCTGGTGCACAGTTCCATATGTGCCTGCTCCCCCATGACAGCCTGAAACATGTGCCTGGTGGTACCAGTTGTGGCACATCTGCCAGGGGCATGATGACCAGCGGCCCTACTATGAGCACCCTGGGACATCTGCCTATGTGGTGCCCTGCCAGACATCTGGCTATGTCTGCTGTAACCAGACATAGTAGGCATGGATACAACACTCTCCTGTGCACTGCCACCAACCGCCAGCTGTCCCTCCACTATGGTGGTTGGTGGCAGTGCACAGGAGAGTGTGGTGTCCATGCCTACTGTTTCTGGTCACAGTTGGCATAGTTGTCCCTCCGCTATAGCCACTGGTGATGGGGTATGTATAGGCATTGAAACTGTGTGCAGGGTTGGAGTGGCTAAAAGGGGGATGTCAAATGATGGTGCTGTTTCGGCCCCTGACAACCCCACTTGTGCCTCAACAGTACTATCATCATCTTCAGTGTCTGTATGGACACCAACATCAGATTGCATGCAGGAGGGACCCTGACTCACCTCGCCACCTGTGGATGAAAATAAGACATACACTTTAAGACCTGTACAGCATTATATAACTGTACACACACACACACACACACACACACACACACACACACACACACACACACACACACACACACACACACACACACACACACACACATACACACACACCACCTTAATACCTCCCTCTCTGTGACTATACAGACAGTCCCACATTTATTCTCATGTGTTCCCCATCCTGCATCACACTTGGTAACATACACTCATTAATACCACTCATTAATGTATCATTCCTCTAAATGCCTAGACAAGTGATCACAACACAAGACCTGTTGCTCCATTTCCTCCCTGGCCTGAGTGTAGTGGTTTTACATGGCCTCACTGCTGTCATTCAGTGTTCATCCCTGTGTATGTCTGGACATCATGAGCATGTCCCCTATATGTGAGAGGCTACTATGTTCACTCCATAATTCCACGCACTGGAGTGCCATGTGTAAGTATTGCTCAGTACATGCCAGATATGCTGCTCAATCAACCTATCCCTGGTGTTGTCTAGTAATTCCCCAATGCATCTGTAGTGCTGCATGCATGGGTTGTTGGTCACCTCTCTGCTGAATGTGATATTAAGGGTATACCTGGTGTCTACTTTCCCTCCCAATGCATGTTCCTTGCTACAGACCTTATTATACTATCAGCTGTCCTGTGATTACATACATGACAAGTATTCCTGGTGTGTCATGTGTCAGTCCATGTTCATGTATTGCATGATTCCAAAGGGAAGCGCTGCTGTATGAACAATCCCACAATCACACATGTGCATACATGGACACCCACACAAACACACACACGTGCTCACATGCATCTTATATGCATCAACATCCCTCCACTTCACGTGAGTGACCCTACAGACAAAATAACCACCCCCGACACACACACACACATACAGGTGAGGTTGCACAAAGATAGTACACACAGTCCTCCTATTGCCCATCTATCAATATGCATAACATATGGTACACAACAGCATGCAGTGCCAGTGCAGCTATAGTCAAGCCATGCTAGCAACAGTATACATGTGTGTGATGCATGGGCTGTGTTAGTAGGTAATGCCCCTTCCCCTGAATACCACTGCATCCATATACACAGTATTGCTGTGCACCTGTTCTGCACGCTGCCATGTACTGTGCACCAAACCTCACAGGTGTACAACCCATTGCTGAATGTGTAGTACTGTGTCAGTTATGTCAGCTCTAATGCTCACAGCCCCTATTTTTTTCAGCAACACATACCTGGAATGATATGTGGGGAGATATCATTTGTGAATGCCTGATGTCTGGTTTACAGATCTCAACATCAGCGGACCATGTATGACCAATCCAATACTATTACACTGACAACCGTCAGACCATACCATGGCTATGGGGAGTGTACACATCCTTATTGATATGACGCACCCTTCCTTGATCTGTCATAGGACCACATCACTACATATATTAGCAGTATATTAGCCCGATATGTGACATATGTCCTGTACATTCACATGCAGTGTTTACAGAATGTGTTAGGTGTGCGGATGCTGACCGCGATGCATACACTCTGTGTGTGCATGTGTGCACATCCTTATCATGATGGTTTGTTGCACCTATTGTTATGTGTACTACAGCAGTCACTATTCCTGGCAGGGGTATACTAGCACAGGCTATCTGCATTTTCCAGTGTATGTTCAGTCTTTCCTACACATGTCCCCCAAATCTGCATGATTGCAAGGTCTACTCATGTGCACATCCCTTGGTGTTTATACACTGCCATCACTATTGGTGTGGGGGTCGGGTTACATCTGCCAAAGTTCCTGAACCTGACCGTGTGCAGATACAGCCATTTTTAGCATCCTTTGGATCCCTGCTGCAGTGTACTGGTGTGTCATGCTGACAACGCCTCCCCACCATCAGCCTTTTTGCAGATGCTTAACAAGTAAGGCCTACACATGTGTGTCAGTTTGCAGCATCCCATACACTGAACACCATGTGTTACAGCCTAGTCCCAGCTAATAATGTGGACCACAGTAATACATTATGCCATAGTGCAAATCTGTAACAGTTGCCATTTTACTACTGGTAAATGTACTGTTGCTGCCCTGTATACGGGTGATGTTTCACACATGTCCCTACTATAGGCCATGTCTCCCACCTTTATGTTAATCCCTGTGCACACATTCTGCAATGACAACATGTTAGTTATCTTGCAGGTGTCTGACATACCCTTCCAATACACCATCATGGTCACCACTGTGATGCAGTGCATTTAACAGCAACAATAAGTGAACATGTACAGCATGCATTCTGGGTAGGTGTGTTAGATGTGTGCATGGAATATACCATAGCCATTACATGCGCAGTGTATTGGCAAGCATCAGCATAAACCATACTCACCAGCTACAGGTTGCTGCCTTGGTGGTATACCGGAGGGACCTACATAAGACGGTGAGAGATGCAAAGTCAGTGGCCACACCTGTGGCATTGCTACAGGGTGGGTGCAGCATTACAGTACATCAACAGTACATGTCCACAATACTACCACATATGCACATCTGTTTAATACTACTATGCAGCAACCAACTATTTATATGACATGTCAGATATGCATGATCTACCTGTACAAATGGGGGTGCATACGCAACAGTGGTCTACTGATGTGCCCTGTGGCCTTACCTGCAAACTCCTCAGCCGATGTGTGGGTGGCACCCACCTCCACAATGGTGTCTGGCAGTTGTTGGCTATGCGATGGGCAGGTGCCACGAGGCTGACGAGGAGCTACTCAACACGTGTCGAGGGGTGGATGGCATGCCCCCCCCTGTTGCAAGGTGATCCACGTGGACTGCTGCAGCACACCGACGGGTATTGGAAAGCAGGTCAGAACAATGATGCCAGACCTGCTCATAACTGCGGTTGTGCAGTCCGACATCATTGATCCTGTGGACTAGGTCATTCCACAGGACGGTCCACTCCTGTTGCTCATGGACAGCCCAGCCAAACATCACAGGATAATGCTGAATTAGATAGTTCAGCACTATGTCATTTTCAGCAGCTGAATAAGAAGGGAGGTGTCCATGTGACATCTTGCCTGAAAGACATAAAGATGGAAACAGGACTGAACAACTCATACAGCAAGGTTACCACAGTTCTTAATACACATCTCGGTCACCCCACCATCATATCAGCGACAACAAACTGTACACACAACTCAATAGGTATGGCTACAGCTTACCAACCAGTAGGACAGATATTGTATTGTACCACACTTTATGGTATGAGTTTGTAGCCATGTTTCCTGTGTGGACACTATCATTGCTGGCCTGTTACAGACTATTCACCTGCATGCCATTGTCAGTACCACTAGGGTTCCATATATGCCTGTGAGATGCTTGCTATGTGATTGCTGCACATATGACATTCTGTGTTATTAGTGCTATCTATGCATGCTGTTGGACATGTTCCGGAATTGTGTAGACTATTACTACCCACGTATGTTCTATAACAGTGACACAATAGCATGTTTAGGGAATATTTGCCAGCAAAATCACCTCTCCAAACTCATCTGCCCATGTTACCAGGCCACATCACATATGGGACCCACCCTGGGGCCTCCTCATGTACTGGTCCAGCACTACCTTCAGGTGGAACCACCTCAGGGGATGCCCCCCCCGGGCCAAAACACAGACATGATCCAGTCCCCTGAGGTCAGGTCTAGGGTCTGTTCCATAGCGGGCTCCACAGACATATGTGGGATCTGTTACATCACCTTGAGGCACCCAGTACACATTCACAGGGTCCACATGCTCCTCCTGATCAGCCTCCAGGATAGGCACCTTTGAGACATGGACTGCTGTTGTGAGTAGCAGTGGGTGGGAGGCTTGTTCCCATTGTTTTCATATTGGGGCCCTTGGGGCTTCCACATTGCAGACCACACACACCATCCATGGTATTTACCCACCACATTTGTCATATAACACCCCTATAGGCTGTCCTCTATATCTACCAACCCGGACCACCTCCACAAATATACCTGCCATACTTCCCCATATTCTCATTCCCTACTTCACAGACAAGGACATTGTGGTCCCAACAAGGGGTTCACATGTGACATACCCATCCATGTTGCAACACTTACAGCTGTATATATCTGTGTGTATTGTTATGTGTGCTGTTCCCTCGAACATAGCATGCAGCACTGTGGTGGTAATATAGGGGTCATGTAATTACATACATATATGTGTGTGTGTTTGTATATATGTAGACATGTGCATATAGATATATATCTATATGTGTAGATATATATGATGTATATATGTGTTTATATATATATATATATATATATATATATATATATATATATATATATATATATATATATCTATATATGTCTACATATGGGTATCTCTATCTGTGGACATACATGTATATATATATATATATATATATATATATATATGTGTGTGTGTGTGTGTGTGTGTGTGTGTGTACATATATATATATATATATATATATATATATATATATATATATATATATATATATATAGATAGATAGATATAGATATAGATATAGGTTCATAGGCTGGTACTAGGCTATTGGCCCTAGTGCCTATGCAAGCCTAGCCATAACAATTCCCTGGATATTTCTTCCCACAATATTTACTTTTCTGGACCCCTGTCTAGCAGGGCGACTGACATGATCCCCGGGGTGAATTTCCTATCTCCTATCCAATCATCAAGGTTCCTTTTGAAGAGGGCCAATGAGGCACTCTGTTTGACATGTATTGGCAGTCTATTCCAGAGTATGGGGAGTCTCTGGGTCAGGAACCTATCCCTCCAGAATGTTTTGTTCATTGTGATGACAAGGTTTAGATCCCTAGAGCATGTGGCTCTGAGGGATGGGGATTTCTTTAAGTGGAGCATGTCCAACAGCTCAAGGTTTGACATGGCCTTGTATATTAAGCAGAGATCACCTCTGAGGAGACAATATGCCACAGAGTATAGCTGGAGTTTTTTTAGATGGTCAACATATGGCATCTGCTTTAGGCCTGTGATTCTTTTAGTGAGGTATTTCTGTGGCCTTTCCAGCTGTTGCAGATGTCTTGTGAGGTACATACCAAATGGGGCATTATACTCTATAATGGGTCTAATGAGGCATGAGTACAGTGGGACAATGACCTCCTTTTTTCTGGATGAAAAGCCCTTAGTGATGAGGTGTGCCACATAGAATGATTTCCTGACTGGTGTGGCAATGTGATTATCGAATGTGAGACCACTGTCCACCTGTGTCCCTAAGTCTCTCATCGATGTTTAGTGTCCTGCCACCTATGTGGTAATTCATTGGCACATGTTTTTTTCCAAATGGGATAACTATTAATTTCTTGGTATTAAGCTTGAGCCCATGGCTCTGGCACCAGGCATCTGTTTCTATAAGGCCATTTTGTAGAATATCCACATCATTTGGGGATTGAATAATGGCTCACAGTTTGCAGTCATCTGCAAACTTTGTTAGCCAGAGTCCCTTACTGTTGGCCTGTACTTCAGAGAAGTAGATGTCAAGCAAGAGTGGTCCCAGTACTGAACTCTGAGGTACTCCACTTGTCATTTGTCTGGAGCTGGATTTGGAGTCAGCTACTTTTACAGTCTGGGTTCTGTCAGTAAGCCAGTTGGCAACCCATCGAGTGGCGTAGGGATTTATGCCCAGCTTAGCAAGTTTGTCTATGATTCCAGAGTGGGGAATGGTGTTGAAGGCCTTGGCAAGGTCTAGATAGGCTGTGTGGACCGCCTTACCCTCGTCCACACCTCTGGAGACTGATTCGAAGAAGTCAATCAGATTCAGGAGACAAGATCAGCCCTTCACAAACCCAAACTGGGTGGGGTCCAGTGTTTGAATGTTGCCAATGTCTTTGTTTATAAGTTCCATGATAATGCGTTCCATGCCCTTGCAGATCAGGCTTGTCAGACTGATGGGACGGTAGTTCCCTGGATCCAAGGCGGATCCTCCCTTGTGGAGTGGGATAACTGTAGCTGTGTGCCACTCAGTGGGCACAAAGCCTGAGGTGTGGCTATGATTATCCATGACACTTAGGTGAGGTGCCAGTTCATTTTGTAGTTCATGTAGTACACAGCCTGGGATGTCATCTGGCCCCATGGATGCTGTATTCTTAGTTTTGGAGAGTGTGGTTTCTACCTGTGTGGCAGTAATTATCGGAATTTGGCAATCTTTTGGTATTGACATAGGCCCTTTAGGGGGTGAGAGGGTGGTGAAGTTGGCAATAAATCAATCTGCCAGGATATTGGCAATATCCTTCGGATCAGTATATTTAATGCCATTCTGTTGTAGCTCAGAGCAGATCTGAGCATTGCCATTTAGATTCTTGACATAACTATAGAATGCCTTGTGGTTGTCTTTGGATTCTCTGGCAATTTATTTTTCATAACTAGCGTTTGATGATTTTATGAGGGATCTCAGTTTCTTACTGAGGCTGGTGAGGGAGTTTTTTGCATCCTGGGATTTTCCTCTTTTCTGCAACAGTTTCTTCCTTCTGTTGTATAGTTTGTTTATAGCAGGAGACCACCAGATTGGCTTCCTTTTTTTGGAGAATAGCATCTTGGTTCTATTTGGGATGGCACAATTCATGCACGAGTGGATGTTCTCATACAGTGCCTTAGTGTAGGATTCTGCAGTTGAACTTCCAGATGCCATATGCATGGGTGTTGTGAAGTTTGTCACTTCTGACTTTAGTAGCATGAAGTTGGCTTTGGAGAAATTTTTAAGAAGGTTTCCTTACCGGGCGGGGGGGGGGGGATGTGGATGTCAAAGGTGATTTGCTTATGGTCAGACCTGACCAATGAGGGGGTGACCACTGGTGGGGAGCATCTATCTCCCATGTTGGTAATGACCAGGTCTAGGATATTGGAGCCCCTGGTGGGACAATGGATTAGTTGATCCAGGGCATTGGAATTTATGAATTCCAAGAACCATTGGGAAAAGGAGTAGTTTTCCCAATTAATGTCAGTGTAGTTGAAATCACCCAGTATTAGGGTGTTTGGTTGTATCTTAATATTTTCCAGTATGTTCAGAAAGGTGTAGTGAGAATCTTGGGGATTGCAGTCTTACCTAGTGTTAGTTGCACCTGGAGAATTTCAGATGCATTGTGTTGGGCAACTAGCCTGGAGGTGTGAATATCCTTGGTGAATATGGACACTCCTCCACCTTTAGTGTTTCGGTCTTGGTTTTGTGGCCGACAAGTGTGGTAAGAATTGTAGCCTGGTATTGCAGTGGTGCTCTCTGGAGCCTTGAACCAGGTCTCAGTTACTGCACAGATATCGATGTTCTCCATTTTTAGGAGTGCCTTGAGAGAGTGCATTTTGAGGTTTAGACTTCTAGCATTGAGTAGCATTACCTTCAGATTTTGCATGCTTGTATCTGTTATGGTGGTGGTTTTATCCTTTGAACCTTGCCTAAAAAAGGCACTATAGGGGTGGCAAGAGCTTTAGCCAGTAACCTGAATCCCAGGAGTGACTTGTGCAGACCATCCCTGGCAAAACATCATGGTTTCTCGATCATGTCTTCCCAGGCAGACAAATACTGAATCCCCTTTGAATGACACCAGAAGCTTAACCAATTGTTGAAGTCAATCATTTTGTCCTTATACTGTGGTATCATTCTAGGCGAAGGCAGGATGCTACTCAGGCTAGGGTCATACCTGCATGGGTCACATGATCCAAGAGCTCTTCCATGTCTCTTTTCATGTAGTCCAGGGAGGTACGTCTCAAGTCATTCACTCAAGCATGGACAATGACAGAGTCGTATTTGTACTTGTTGTGGAGTGACTTGAGTGCATGCATTATGTTTTCTCCTTGTTCAGCCTGGTGAGTGGGGCATCAGTGTGCCTGACTATAGAGTCACCTATTGAATACGAAGCACAAAAACCAGTAAATAAAACACAGAAAGGATCCAAATAGGTGCAAGTGCAAATGCCAAGGAAATCAAAACGTGCTGGAACACAGGACAAATTTATTGTAGTAAAGCGCTTTTCGTCTGTGTGGTACACAGACTTCCTCAGACCAGGTCTTGCCTTAGGGGCAGTTGTTGGGTGGCACACTGGTGTTGTGAACTATGTGTCACTTTGGTTGTGACTGGCGTTTGTTTGCATTTTGGCTTTGGAGGTCCTTGTTGCTTGGGCAGGTTAATGTTACGGGCCTCTGCATATGTGGGTTTAATGTTGCTATGTGTGGGTGTTGATGGTGTGGGTTTTGAAGAGCTATGAGTTGCTTCAGGTGTAATGCAGGTGTTAACCTTCTCCTCTTGACTGTCTAGCACAATCTTGGCCGGAGAGAGCTTTGCTTCCAGTTTGGCTATGTAAGTGCATCTCATGCAGGTTGTAGTGTTGTATGGTAGGAGGAGAGAATTGTCTGTGTACATGAGGCAGTTGCTGCATTGCCCCAGTATGCCCAGATTCACCAGGTGGATAGGAGAAATCACCGGAAGCTGACCCTTGGACATGCCTGTTTAGGTTCTTTTTTGTAAAGTTTAAAAGCTGTTTCCCTTACCTTTGCAAGGTACTTTGCAGTTATAGGCTGTTTAGTGCCTATAATTAATTTCTCCTTATTGACAAGGAGAGCTGAGTGCTTGTATCAGTTTCAGGCTTCCTAGTGCTTTCCAACAGGTTCTAGAGCAAGTGCTAGTCACAGGGGTTCAGATTTTTGTGCTAATACTGAGAAACCAGCTAGTTCTAAGGGAAAATTTGAAGAACAGACTTTCTTGCACCTGGAATAGTTTAACTGTAGCCTCGCAGTGCTGCACGATGTGAAAAATGTGCAAACACACATGTTTTTAAACCAGAAAGTTGAAAGTGATAGAAATCAGCCCAAAAAGGCTAATATAATTACAATTTCAGAGCTGGAAACCACTCCTCTAGCGTTTGATAGGCTGTACAATGCTCATCAGTCCCACTGGTAAGGAGTAGGACTTCCCTCTACCACAGCAAGGTCTGGATAGCTCTGAGCACAGAAAATAAAGTCCTGAGACAAGCAAAGCCTGGGATATGGACTGGCTAGAAAAGGTGGGAAACGAGAAAACAAGATAGTATTTTTTTTTGTTGGAAAAGGCTAAACAATGCAATAATACAGTAAATAAACACAAAAAGGCTAACACACTTGAGTGTGTAGTCCTAACCATAAAATGCAATTAAAACTCTACAAAATTAGTAATTTAAAACTTTTTAAATAAAGCAAGGCAAGTGCACAACTAAAAACCAATTTAAGAGGCAGTACCACAGCAAAATAAGTAGCTAGTCTACATATACAGAGAAGTGTATACATACAGAAAAGCAGCTAAAACACACAAACCCTTCAGATGCAGTGCAACCTAGAGCACTTGAGTTGTAGCAATATTAAGGCAATTACATTTATAATAAATGCTCTAAAATATACTCTATATTTCCAAACTGTTTGAGAAGCAGTCAGAATACAAGGTGATTCAGGCAAATGTTTATTTTTTTTGAAAGGAGAAAAAGAAGGCCTTTTCAAATGTTCTCTCTGTATTAAGTAGAATGAGCTAATGACACTAGACTGGGAGAAGTGTCCCAGATCAGATTTACAGTAGGGGTGGGCAGCTGCAAAGCCACCAAGTAAAACAGCAAGACACCAACAGGGAGGGAGGGTGGGGACAATACTAAAGCTATTAGCCTACAGACAGTAAGCACTACAGAATGCCACAAAATGAAAGTTTTTAAACAGATAAAGGAGCAATGAGACTCTACAGAATGATTTTAACTGCAAACAAATCAGTTACCTGTGCAGATTAGTTAATAGCAATGAAATACACTCAAAAACTATGCAGCAGGCAATAAAAAGTGCTATATAAAAGTTGCTAGAAACAATAATCAGTATAAATAATCAAAAGAAAACAGGATACTTATATATCTCAGCTAAGAGTTGTAGTCAACACCTCTATTCCACTCTGCTCAGTGTGTATAGACAGAAACCCTAAATACCAGAAGATACTTTTTTTTACACAAAAAAAACAAAAAAGCCACTACCGCCTTAGCCAATTAGCAATTAACACACAAGCTAAGGTAAGGTAAAAGCTTCAGCTAATTCGTGATGGCCTGTTCAGTTTTTGAACAATCACTGTATAAAAAAAAAACAAGCAGAGCCAGCAATTCTAAACTAAACTTTTTTTTTTTTTTTACAAAAACACAAAAGAACCACCCCCACCACTAGCCAGCAGCCAATTAACACAATCTAGCCAAGGTAAGTAAAGGCTTCAGCTAATTCAAGATGGCCTGTTCATGTGCTTTGAACCATCAATGTATAAACAAACAAGCCCAGAGTCAGCAATTCTGAACTAGGACAATACTAAAGCTATTAGCCTACAGACAGTAAGCACTACAGAAAGCCACAAAATGAAAGGTTTTAAACAGATAAAGGAGCAATGAGACTCTACAGAATGTTTTTAACTGCAAAAAGTTAATAGCAATGAAATACACTCAAAAACTATGCATCAGGCAATAAAAAGTCCTATATATAAATTGCTAGAAACAATAATCAGTATAAACAATCGAAAAAACAGGATACTTATATATATCTCAGCTAAGAGTTGTAGTCAACACCTCTCCTCCACTCTGCTCAGTGTGTATAGACAGAAACCTTCTCAAAGTTAGGGCTTAAATACCAGAAGATACAACCTTAGACACTTTCTTTTTTTTTACAAAAATACAAAAGAACCAGCCCCCACTAGCCAGCAGCCAATTAACACAATCTAGCCAAGGTAAAGAAAGGCTTCAGCTAATTCAAGATGGCCTGTTCATGTGCTTTGAACAATCACTATATAAACAAACAAGCTCAGAGCCAGCAATTCTGAACTAGGACAATACTAAAGCTATTAGCCTACAGACAGTAAGCACTACAGAAAGCCACAAAATGAAAGTTTTTAAACAGATAAAGGAGCAATGAGACTCTACAGAATACTTTTAACTGCAAACAAATCAGTTACCCATGCAGGTTAGTTAATAGCAATGAAATACACTCAAAAACTATGCAGCAGGCAATAAAAAGTGCTATATATAAATTGCTAGAAACAATAATCAGTATAAATAATCAAAAGAAAACAGGATACTTATATATCTCAGCTAAGAGTTGTAGTCAGCACCTCTCCTCCACTCTGCTCAGTGTGTATAGACAGAAACACTCTCAAAGTTAGGGCTTAAATACCAGAAGATACAACCTTAGACACTTTTTTTTTTTTTTTTTTACAAAAACAAAATAACCAGCCCACACTAGCCAGCAGCCAATTATCAGAATCTAGCCAAGGTAAAGAAAGGCTTCAGCTAATTCAAGATGGCCTGTTCATGTGCTTTGAACAATCACTGTATAAACAAGCAAGCCCAGAGCCAGCAATTCTAAACTAGGACAATACTAAAGCTATTAGCCTACAGACAGTAAGCAGTACAGAAAGCCACAAAATGAAAGTTTTTAAACAGATAAGGGAGCAATGAGACTCTACAGAATGCTTTTAACTGCAAACAAATCAGTTACCCGTGTAGATTAGTTAATAGCAATGAAATACACTCAAAGACTATGCAGCAGGTAATAAAAAGTGGTATATATAAATTGCTAGAAACAATAATCAGTATAAATAATCAAAAAAAAAGGATACTTATATATCTTAGCTAAGAGTTGTAGTCAACACCTCTCCTCCACTCTGCTCACTGTGTTTATATATATATATATATATATATATATATATATATATATATATATATATATGTGTGTGTGTGTACACATATACATACCTATATAAGGGGTACATTCAGACATCAGGTCCACAATCTCAAAACTCCTTCCTCCACAGCTGCACTGCTCTGCCTTGCTGCAACACAGACAGGTGCCACATATGAACACAGCCTAACTTTAGGGGGGTATATGTAGGGCCAGATTGCAGGTAACCCTATTACACACCTATGGCATTTCAGCATGCTACAATACAGGTGTCCTGCAAGTGGTGGGCTGTGGAACCTACGTGTCTATCACTATGGCATTACTTCCACCACCAGGTATTGGCCACAGTAATATACATCCCTTCCTTTACACACCACACACTATGTTGGCATACATCTTGTCAGTCGGTGGTGCTCTACACAGTTGACGGGTATGGCCCACTTCCCACATGGACAGACTCTAATGTCCACAGCAGTTGTTCAGCTAAAGATCATTGCAAGCAACAGCAACACTCGATGGCACATGGATATCATTCCACATCATCTACCCCAGTATTATGGACCAGGAACTACAGTCAATTACATGCATATATTCTTCACATACCTGTTGTGGGTATGAGGGCTGTTGTGGATAGTATCCTTGTAGGAGGTAGTTTTTTTTTCACTCCTTTTCCTGCTTCCTTTGTTGTATTTTCTGGTGTTGTTGCGGTTCAGGAGATGTATGTTTTCATTTTTTTCTCTTTCACTTTATTTCTCTGCATCTCTCTCTCTCTCTCTCTCTCTCTCTCTCTCTCTCTCTCTCTCTCTCCAGTAAATTGATTGAGTTGCCTGGAATAGATTGCAGCATGGCCTTTGTGGGTGATGCACATGATCAGGTGATGGCATATGCACCAATCAGTGTCTCCCACTTGCTACCTGCATGCAGCCAACTGTGTAGTACTTCCAATTACCACTGTCATGGCAACCCACTACTATAAATCCCTACATCATATAGGCATGGTCCTTTTACCTTAACTGTATTGTGAACATCCTTTCTGTGTGTGGGCAGCAGTGTTACAGACAGCAGGTAGCAATACCGCTTACAGGAGGACTTGCACACTCAGGCCAGCTACATATTTGTATGAAGTTCCGGAACTACAAACAGAGAGTGAGAGAACTGTTGTTGTTAGCATTGTATAGCACCAGTGTTACATGATTTGTGTGTACATACTAGTTTAACATGGACTGCAGTCTGTCTGCATAGCTCTCAACTGTGTGCCTATCCACTTGATTTCCAGAGGTGTGCGTGATATGTCCACCACACAGGTCTTGTGTCAGATATATCACTGGCTGTGTGTGTGTTGAGTGCTATCAGCACATGGCTACATCCATATGTGTTTCTGACTTCATATTCCTGACTAAGGATATGCTGCAGAATATCCTGTAACACCAGTGAATTGCTTAGTGTATGACAACACTATTTCACATATGGGCCTGTGTTCCAGCCTCTGTCTTCCACCTACATACCAGGCTTTGTCCATATGACATGCTGTCAGGGGTTGTTATGTGGTGGCCTGTGAGTATGTCATGCTGCCATTCCTGCCATCATTCCACTGCTGTTGTGGCCCCCACACATATTGTGGGGTTGGGTCCATATATGTGTGGGCTTCATCTGCACAATACATGTGTGCCCTTATGGAGTCTAGAGGTCAGTGTATGTAACAGTGGTATATGGCCCTGTATGTCAGTCTATGGGGGCCGATGCACCATAACTAACCTAGGCTGTTACAACATGTGGGGGCATCAGGGGTAAGCTGCCTTAAGGCATCTGGATGTACATTACCATACAATTCACCTTGGATATATGCAGGCCTACTGTTTCCTGCCATGCAGACTGTTGTGTTTGTCAGTGTGATTGTGATGGTTTCAGTTATGCCTTGTTATGTAACAGATACATCCCATTGTGTCAGCTAAGGTCTTTACCCCCTAGGGATTGTGTACAGAGTGTAGATAGAGGCTGCTGGACTATGCATCTGCATTACTTACTTGACTGATTGTTATCCTGTGGCCCAGTCTGTCTTTACTGTTGTACTACTTGAAGGCCTTGGCCTGGACAGCAACATATGTAATCCTTTCCAGAATACTGTATTAATTTATCTGTTTGACAGTTGCATTAGTCTGTTTATATGTATTTCAGAGTCAAAACAGCTATATGACATGGCATATACAACTGTAATAGTTAACACAAATAAAGCTATCCCATGTATGCAAAGCTGTATGTGGTGTTATATCCTTTGACCTCTCTGTGGGTATATTTTGCAGGCAGCAATTGTCGTTTGTATCGGTGTCCAGTTGGTAAGGTGGCGACTGTAGGCATACTGGCTGTTCCGTATAGTGTGCACCCTATACATATGTACATTTCTATACATATCTATGTGTGTGTATGTGTAGTTATATATATATATTTATATATATATATATATATATATATATATATATATATATATATATATATATGTATGTATCTGAATATATGTGCCTGTGTATATGTACTTTAGGAATGTTGATTGCTTCCACATTGTACTTTCCCTGTGGTAGCCAGACTGTACTACATGATATGTTACTGATACCAGCCTGATATCATGCAGGTGGGATAGAGTACTGTTAACATTTTGTGCCCATGTTGTGTCAGCTCCTGGTTATGGGATTTGCAACAGTTGGTATTGTATTGCAGGGCAGACCTGTTTCGCTGTGGGGGGGTGGGATACCAATACGTCCAAATGTATGTGGCTTGGGCCCCCTCACCCCCATTAACAGTGCATGTGGCCCTATATGTTTTTGTTATGTTCTCTTTCATATCTATAGATATATGTCTGATATATATATATATATATATATATATATATATATATATATATATATATATATATATATATATATATATATATATATATATATATATATATATATATATATATACACACACATATATATATATATATATAAATATATCGATATGCATATATCTATTTATATATATATATATATATACACACACACACACACACATACATCTACATGTTTAAATACATATCCTGTACTGTTGAATGACTATGCTGGATGATATGTTTGCGAAAACATCAGGGTTAAGTATATCTGACATGGCTTAGTGATAAATCACTTTGGCTATGTTGTGTAGGGACCTGGGTTCGAGCCTTGCAGAGGCTGTTTGTTTTGTTGCTGGGCAGAACAAGGGCCATTGGATACAGAGTGATTAAGGCACTTTTAAGCAGTTGCAATCGGGTTTGCATGGGTTTGCATGGAGGTAAGCACTGCTAACTTCCGGTTACAATTTCTTATACTGATTTAGCTTCTCAATTGCTTAACCTGTGTAGGCATTGTTTATCCCCGTACAAACAGGCTTAAACCCGCTTACTGCTGCTTAAAAGTGCTTACTCCCACTTACCCCTGCACTAATTTCTTTAAAAGAAAAGAAAAAAGGGTTGATAGGAAAATGGTGAAAAGGGGGCACAAAGAGGGGAAGAAACTAGGGGAAATAGCTAGGGATGTGCAGGAAGGGTGTAGGGAAGGTCCATAACTGCCCATTTCTTCTACAGTAACAGCTGTGCATATACACTGAATTTGGAGGTAGATTTGCGCACTCATACCCCTGAGAGAGGGGTGAGGATGACAATAATATTTTGTGAAGCCAATTAGACTAGATTACATGTGCCCGGTGGACACGTGTGTGAGATGGACAACTATGTATGGGGTGAGGTTTTTTTTTGGGAACAGATTGCCCTTTTTTTTTCAGGTCAGAGTGGGTGGTTGGGGAGGGATAGTAGATATATTGAGGATGTAGGTTGGGTAGGTTAACAGACAAGACAAACAAGACACATACAGGGGCAGTATATGAGTCATTTGGGGGGTAAACGCCTTGATGGTGAGGGGTGTTGGGAAATCGGAAGCCCATGAGCATAGCCCCAAAGGTGGATGTGCTGGTGGCTGAGTCAAAGAGCCAGGCCGACCCCTTAGTCACAACATGTGGCCCTTGAGCTGGCGTAGTAGATCTTCAAACTCCCAGTTGAGCTCTTTACACACCACGACCCACACCTGGTGACAGGTGACAGGTTCCTGTCCACGCCCGCTCCCGGCGGGGGGTGAGACCCATCCCTTGAAGTGGTTCCACCTGAAGGTGGTGCAGGACCAACGGATGAGGAGGTCCCAGGTTGGGCCTCAGATGTGCTGGTGCCCAGTGCCACAGCCAGCTGAGGTGGAACAGGTGGGTCCGCTGGGACTTACATTCCCATACGTGCTATGGTGTTTATGTTTTATCAACATATGTGGGTTAGAAATAGTCAACACATTCCAGTATTAGGTATAACAGCATGCATAGATATTCCCATTAATCCAGACACCAGATATGGAACAATTGCATAGCAAACAGAACACATGCATATATGGGACCACAATGGTAATTAGAAGAGCATGCATGTACTTTGATGGCACCATTCTACCAATGTTGGAGTATTTCAACATAGCACATGCATAGAAACAGATTTAAATAATTAGCAAACAATAGGACATATGTCCCAACATTACAGTTAAGTCAGCACATACCAATTGAGTTGGGTATTTAGTTTATTGTTGGAGATATGGTGGTGGGAGAGAAATATGTCAGTTAACAACTAGTATGTTCCTGTAGTTTGCATTACTTTCCTAGTCAGTGCTGTTATCTGTACCTTACAAGTATTAGTACATTACCCTATTACCTTACTTTGGACAGTGGTATGACTGTTGACAACTATATACATGAACTGGCTTGACCTGCAGTATGCACCTCTTACCGGGTATACCTGTGGAAGAATTGTTTGTTAACACTAACTGTTTCTATACATACTCCCAGATTCCAGGTTGATCTTATGTACATACCTGTCCATCTTCTTTTGCACAGACTCTGGCCATATCTTGACCACATGCAGGTGAACCGGGACATATTTAGACTATTGCCCTCTTAAACCTTTAGTGACTTACAACACTCTTATACAGGATTTCTTAAACAGTTATATTATGTAGCACAGTCTGGACGACAGTGATGAGGGATACCTTATTATTCAGAACAATTGCAAAACTCACAATTCCATACAATACCAGAGTAAACAGTACCAGTTCAGGGTATCAATCTTTTATTTATAGGCACAGTGTTCGTATCTGACAGACCTGTGGGAGCAATTTTTGTTACCACTACCTGAATGTTACCACACACATTACCAGATTCCACATTAGTATTATGCACATACATCTCACTCTGTTACTGTACACACTGTGGTCACAGCTTGACAACATGGGGGTGTAGATGGGACATACTTGGCTTATTACTCTCATAACAGTTTGGGGAGAGAGTGACAGGTTTGTTCTTATAGAAGTATGACAATCAGTTGTATTTCTTGTTTGCTGCCTAAACATCTGGGATCATTCCACTGATTTCCCAGGGTGACAGGGTGACAGGCAGCAGATATGGGTCGATATACTGGACATTCTGGACATATCTGTAAAGTTTTGGGGTATGATTCTGTATGCAGCCTACTACCACTCCCAGGATTTGGACCATGGCTGTGTGTGTTAAAAATACAAAAGTTCACGTCTCAGTTGCATGTGCCATTTGGATTTTGTTGTCTGTCTTTTCACTGTTTTCTGTTTATGTCTCTCTCAATTGTATTACATGACCTCTTGGGATTACATCAGTCATATACAGACATTCCTACACATTTTATTTATGTTGCACAGTGTGGGTAACAGTGCTTAATACAACAGTACTATTAAGTGATTGCAAATCTACATTACCATATGATACCAGAGTAACCACATGCAGTCCAGCAGTTAGACCTTTATTGTCAGGCTATTATGCTTTTATTTACATACAACTATATGAGACTCTGCCTGCCATATTCTCTGGTGTATGCAGTACTTGCCTTAAACAATATAGGTTTTATACAGGAAATTAACTTACTAATACTTTTAGATTTATTTCCTATGACAGTACGTGCAAGAGTATTAATAACCTGTCTCGTGTGGCAACTTCTCCAAGTGACATCCATGGGCCTCCTGGTTTGCAGCCCACTCACTTGTCACTGTGAAGAACATAAGAGAAATATTTATCCATACCTATCCATAATATACATGAGCTGGCGATTATTAAACAGGTAGTGAAGTGATACTTACACACAGCTGGGACCTCCCCTGTCCTCCTAGCTTCTTGGATCCACTGATCCAAGAGATCCCCCTTTCATTGCTATAGGTCAGCATAGTGATGCCTGACCTGCTCACCAGTTTGGGTATGCCAGTGGCACTGGTGAGGTCATGGGTGAGATGGTTCCAGGCTTCTGCTTTATATTGGGAACCCTGGTACTGGCCTTGCAGCAGTCTCTGCTCATGGTCTTTCACAAGGAGTCCTGCTATGACTTTGGACTCCTGGATGGCCCAGTGCTGCACCCAAAAGCTCACACCCTCTCCCATTCCAGACATAGTGCCTGCAAGGGGAAGCTACAACCAGTTATGAGATGTATTCCCACCTGTTGGGTTTAAATATGGCAGATTTTCCACACTTTGCCATGATCAGATGGTTTTAAAAAGGCTAAGCTATGGGCAAACCTGCTTATCTAAGGTTGGCATTGTTTAAAGGTGTATACCGATGGGCAGATTGAGTTAGCTGGCCTACACATTGCTTACACCTACTAAGCTGAGCTGTGCAATGCTTAGCATTGCTTAATATTTAATTTGCATTATATTTGCTTTTTGGCATTGATTTATTATTCATTACATGTTATGTATGTGTCTGGTATCCATAATTCATGTGTACGTACACTGTATGGGGTCCTTGTGTTTATTAGGGGACTTCAACACTTTATTACATTTACACGTCACATCCAGGCTTACTGCAGTACTCCAGTTCACATATTTATGTTATGTAGTAGGTTATATAACATAAGACTGTATATATATTCTTTTCACATGTTCAGTTTGATTTTCCTGTAGTGAGGATTTGTTTGGAGATACCTCAGTCTTATGTAATGATGTGATAGCTTAGTTGTTAACTACTGTGACTATAGTGTACAGGGTCCTGGGTTGTAGACCTGCAAAGTCTGTTTATTTTGTTTCTGGCCAGAACAGCGGCTGTTGCATACAGAGTGATTAAGGCACTTTTAAGCAAATGTAAGTGGGTTTGCGTGGGTTTGCACGAAGGTAAGCAATGCTTACCTCTGGTTAAATATGATTACAGAGTGTTATCTTCAATATTGCTTAACCTGTGTGTGCATTGCTTACCCCCATGCAAACGGACTTAAACCCGCTCACTAGTGCTTAAATATGCTTACTACAACTTACTACTGTTTAATAGTGCTTACACTTGGTTACTAGTGCTTACTCCTGCTTACCACTGCACTAATTTAGACAGTAATGTCTAATGGTTCTTGGGAAGGTGGGGGATTTGGAAGCTGTATGAAGTTATCATTCATTACACATTTTACCTTCCATTTGTATCCCTGATTCCTGTGTACATATACTGTATGGGGCACATGTGATTATCTGTGGACTTTGCAACATTATGACACTGACACCCCACATCTGCATTTAATGCAGTACTCCAGTTCATAAATATATGTTATTTAGTAGGTTATGCAACTAAAAATATTGGTCATAAAGTGATTTGACATGGAAAATGGAATGTACTGCAGTGGGACTCGAACTGGGAATGACTGCTCATAAGGCTAATGCTCTGCCCACTACACTATTGCTGTACTGCTTCATTTGCATATATCTTGCTTTTTATCCTCTTCTGCCAGTTGAGCTGTATTAACAGTAGCTAAGCGATGGGCAAACCCGTGCACCTACTGTTAAGTTTAATCTGTTTCATAAAAAAAAAAAAAAAAAAAAATCTTTTTATTTGTTGTTTTAACTATTGTTCTTGTACACATGGGATGTTGCTGGGGTAAGCGTACACCTATGAGCGGTCTCGCTCATTCTTTTATGACCTGTCTGCTGTTCTTCATTGCAGGGGCGTGTGTATTCTGAGACCTCTGCTCTCAGACATGCCCCCTGCACTCTTACACACTCCATGTAAGATTAGGAGCTCAGGCAGCATGCCTTCATTAATATGCATGGCGTGCTGCTGTCCTGCTCCTAAACGGCCGCTTCCATGCAGGACTAAGCTAGTTCTGCATGAAAGGATAGTGAATCCAGGGGAATATCTACATCAGATTATTTTGCTGGTCCTACTTCAAAGTCAGAGTTTAATATGGTGTCTGGGATCAGTGATATTGCTATCCAGCATTACTGAATTAATCACATGATATTTCATTGTGATGTTCTGTAAGGGATGACTTAAATGCTGGGAAAGAATCTTGACCTTTTATCACAGGTAGAATTTCCTTTCATAAGGCTGAGCTCATTCTGATAAGTATGTGCTCTCTTGTAACTGTTTTAAAAGGAAACCAAATCAGGAAAATAATGTTTTTTTTTTTTTTTTTAACATGAACCAAACACATTGAGAACCTTTCCACCAGGTGTTCGCAATAGAATAAACATACAAAAATACTCCCCAAATCATTTAAACTTGGTAAATGAAGTAAAAAATCTAATCCAGGATATGTTGAATTCGCAGTTTCTTATTGTTCTGTGAATGGATGTTTTTTACTAAAGGAGTGCAGTAAGCAAGCAATAATGCCCAACAGGGTGTGTGTTAATGTGTACTTAACGCCCACCTAGGGGTGTTATGAGGTCCAACACCACAGCAGAGGGCCTCTAACACCCCTGGAAGGGCATTGATTACACATTAGCACACACCCTGGAGGGCATGATTGTGCTTAGAAAACGGGTTCTCTGTAAAATTGTTCTGTTTTACTTGCTTATTGTTTTTAAGTACTTTATTATTTTTCTATATAGTTTTAATGTAAAATAGCTCTTTTGCTTACTGTTTCAAACTTGCTGTAGTATATGTTAATGGTGTTGGAGGAAGCATTTTACATCAAACATATATAAAACATAATATAGTGCTTAAAAATAATAAGCAAATGAAACACAGCAATTTTACATACAGGCCATTCTCTCTCCTATACACACATACACAGTCTCTTCTGCTTTCACATGCATATATATGCACACATAGTCTTTTCTGCTTTCATGCACACATTCATTCACACAAGATCTGTCTCACCCTCTTCCTCAGTCTCTCACAGTCTCCGGCTGCTTTCATACACAAATTCAGTCTCACTCTCTCTCTATCTCTCTCACACACAGTTTTCTGCTTACATACATGCATTTACTCACACATGACCCTCGCTTTCTCTCTCACTCTCTTGATCTCTCTCTCTCTCTCTCACACACACACACACACACAAACATAAACACACACACACACACACACACACACACACACACACACACACACACACACACACACACACACACACACGCACAATATCTCTGCTTTCATGCATGCATTCATGCACACATGCAGACAGAAACATAAACACACACTTTTCTGTTTCACTCAATCACTCTCTCTCTCTGTCTGTTACTCTCATGCATGCATCCACTCTTACAAACATGCTTTATTTTAATTTTTTTATTTTGCAATCGCTAAACAGCAAAAACACTGCTTAGCGAGTGTAAAATAGGTTGCTCGCTCTCACTTTCACTGACATGCACACATAGGCTCAAACACAGACATAAGCACTTAAACACACACACACACACACACACACACACACACACACACACACACACAAACAAACACATGCCTTTTTGTTGTCTTCTTTTTTTATATTTTGCACTCACTAAACAGCAAATCCGCTGCTTAGTGAGCATAAAATAATGTCAGCCATTCCATTTCCTCAGTCTGAGCTCCAATGCAGATTGACATGCAGCCGTGAAGTGGCAAACTCATTTTTCAGTGGGCATTACTTGTACATTAGTACCCTGCTGGAGAATGCTCATCTTTGTATTAGGGTACTGATGTATAGTAAGCCCATTGTCTAATCCTCTTTAGTACTGCATATGTCAGAGTACCTAGGAAGTAGGTTGAACTTTCAGTTACTAGTATACAGTTAAGTAACTAGTATCCAGTGGTGTGTATGAGTACATGCAAGCCATGCAAATTATCATTTTTTTCTGCATTCTGAAGCCTATGGGTATTTTCAGTTGATGGAAAGACTAGTAGTAATTATGAGCCATATTCCAGGTTTGGAAGAAGTGCATTTTTACATAGGGTAATGTGAGCAGTAGGAGAAAGGAGATGTTTGATTCTGCAGCATAATTTTAGTTGTGACAGCACTTTGTTGACTATGTTGTTGTTATGAGTATTGAAGGTAAAAAAAAAAGTCAAGAATAAGGCCTACATATTTATACTCTCATACTGTAGGAATTATATTATGGTTATTAGTTACGGTGAGGTGTGGAAGTTGCAACTGTTTATGTGGACTGTAAAAAAGCAGAACATTACTTGATAGTTATTAGTTCTTCCCTGATGCAGAAGTTAGAAAAGGAGGGATGGAGTTAGGCCTGTGGGAGTCTTATGTGATTCTAAGAGTAGCATATCATTGGCATACAATGTTTGTTTGTCTTTTCAGCTTTTCCTGGTTAGGGGTCGCCACAGCGGAACTCCGGCCCGCTAATGATTGGCAGTAGATTTTTATGGTGCCAAGTTGCCAGCCCGATGCCCAACCTTCAGCAAAGGCACACCCATTCATGCATGTCTTTCAGAGGCCACTCGACCGCAGGGAGGACATGCAGACTCCACATAGAAGGCACTCCAGCTGAGAATTGAACAGGAGAACCTCTTGCTGTGAGGCAACAATGCTACCGCTGTACCACTGATACAACATTCAATAAGGGAAAGTCTTCAGTGAGATCATTAATGAAATGGATAAAAGGATGGACTCTAAGGCTGATCCTTGTGGGATGCAGTATTAAGGTTGCCATTTGATGAAAGCTGGTTGACAGAAATAACTTGAAATGTTCTGTTTTCAAGATAGCTTTGAAACAGTTTTATTGTACTAGCAACAAAGTTACATATTTCCAATTTAATGATTAGCAGTCCCCAATATACAGTTTCAGATGTTCTAGTCATGTCATCAGATCTGCCAGCTGTAATGAGAAGGCTTGCGAAAAAGACATCCACATGACTTTACCAATTAGAGCTAACTACAGCTGCTATAACCTGACCACAGATGAGAGTTTCTTACTAGACAGCTTTGGTCAGGACCACTCAAAAAAGACCATGAAACCTGGTAAAGTTATGGGGGAGACAATTATGGACAATATAGATTATAGCAATGATATGTTTAACATTCTTAAGGGCACTGAATAATATGTATGTGTTTCAACAAATTAAATTGCTGGTTGAAGGCTTATTGTGTCTGTTATTCTAAACATGTGTTTATTTTGGTTTTAGCACTTGGGCTCCAATCCAGTTATTTTACATTAACAAGTTCTGTGGTCAACACTGTTGTGGGAGGAGAGGGTAACATCCACATTTCTTAGCTGAGAATTGCTGGTGAAGGCTTATTATGCCTGTCATTCTAAGTATTTTTGTTCTGGTTTAAGTACTTGAGCTCTAAACCAGTTATTTTCCCTTAGGAAAGTTTATGGTCTACACTCTTGTGACAGCAGAGGATGGCCTACACCCTTCTGAGATGGAAACTGCTGCTGTAAGTCTTATTGTGCCTTTATTTTGTTGGCTGGAGGGCTAGCGTGTTTAAAATTTCAGTTTCTGCACCTGAGAAATTTGGCAACATTTAGGGACCACACTACCTGAGAAGAAGAAAGTTGCTGGTTTCTTCTAAACTTTTTAAAAGCTAAGAATTACATTACCATAGCCACTGTTTCAGCACTTGTTCTCTGCATTAATTGAGTATTTCTGTGTTGAATATCTGCATATGTTGACTTTTTGTTTTTACAGTGTTTAGTTAGAACTGCCTAGGTTGCACTTTACTGAGAGCAGCAAGAGGCCTAAATCATTTTCTGGCTCAGTACTATGTAGAGGAAAAAAGAGTCTGCTGTTTTTGATTGGTCGCATGGCCTTGTTTTTATATATATATATATATATATATATATATATATATATATATATATATATATATATATATATATATATATATATATTTATTTATTGAATCTCTAGTGATATTTAAGTGCAGCAGTTGCACAATTCTTTGCTCATAACCCATGAGCAAGCCTTACATCATCATATCCATTTTTTGGCACTTGTTTTTTGTATTGTTTTTGTCACAGCTGCATTAATTCAATGTTTCTGTGTTGAATATCTGAACTTTCTGATCTTTTTTACACTCTTTAGTTAGAACCTCTTCTCTCCATGCAGCAGTGCCTAGCAGTGATCTGTATAGATGCCAATATCTCAAAATGTAATTCCCTCTTGCAGTCTGTGTAGACACTGATCCCTCACAGTGTCAGCTTCCCTTAAAATACCCTTACTGTCTAGACAGATTTTTTTTAACTGCTAGAACACACGTTCCTTGTGTTATTGACCTATTCAATATTTAATTTTCCCTTACTCCTGTCTAGTAGCACTTCCTGACTCTCTTTGTGGCTAATCTGGTTGAGATGGGTATTCTGAGGCATTGTAGCAATTGCCTCATGTACAATGACAAACCACTTATTCTTAATAAAACCGATAAAGTATGCAAGAGGAGTAAATACACTTTAAGACTGGAGACAAAACCCTCTCATACAACCAAAACTAATCTTATAGAGGTTGTCAGTGACACTTTCACCACACCTACTGCACAGGGTAAAGACCCTACAAATAAAACTACTTATACTATGGCACTTTCAGGTAACCTTCCTAAAACACTAAGACTTTCTGCTCAGAACAATCAAAAAGGGTCCTTAGTCATCATTTAAACACTTTGCTAAAATACCACCTAGAGCTACACATAGTAACACTGTATCCAATACCTCTACTGCTAAGCCCTTAAGGCAGACTAGAGCACAACCAAATTACCTGGTCATTGGTGATTCTGTACTGAGGCACACCGATGTCCCCCTCACCAAACTGAGTAAAGAGAGAGTCATGGTTAGCTACCTTTCCAGGGCTATGTTCTGTCAATTCACCTAGGCACTTAGGACATTGAACCACAGGTACCAGTATGACTCTGCCATAGTGCATGTGGGTGTTAATGACCTGAGACATACCTCCCTTGACTATATGAAATAAGACATAATTGACCTCAGGCAAGTATGAACAGCATATTACCTTCTCCTAGGATTATGCCACATTACCAACAGAAAATTATTGATTTTTACAACTGGCTTAGTTTTTGGTTTCAGTTCATGGAGTACAATATTTGACAACCTGGGAGGGCATGGATGGCAGAACACTCTGCTTTGTCAAGGATGTTCTGCATTTATTGCCTCTAGGCTTTCAGATATTGGTAAGACATTTTCTACCCCCATAATGGCCTTTTTAGGCAATGCCAAACTGATAAACCACATGATTTAACTGAACCTATGAAGGAATACCTGAAGGTGGTACTGCTCAATGCTAGACGTCTTAAAAAGAAACTCCACTTCCTGCAAGCCTTCATCTCCCTGAAGAATGTAGACATCTGTGTATTAACAGAGACCTGGTTTAAAGTCACCCTGGCAGTGCAAAGTTATAATGCCTTTCACACCTTTAGACCAGCTACTGCACAGTAGGGAACTGAAGGTGGAGGAGCCTGTCTATAATAAAAACTACCTCACATCCAGACTAAAGTGTATGACCCACTGGAATTCATACATGTGCAACTCACCATAAACAGGGTCTTGTATCATATCCTTGCAAGAAACCTATGTTACCTATCTCAATGTACTAGATTCCCTCAATGTTTAACCCAATATGATCTTCATGGGGGATTTCAACTACCGCTCTGTAGATCGGGAATCCTGCACCACTTCTAATACACAAGCCACCCATTAATTCCTAAACTTTGTTAATAGCAACATCCTGGAAGAGTTAGTCCATTCTCCTACCAGAGGTACAAATATCTTTGACCTTTTACTCACAAACATGGGAGAGTGATGTTCCACATCCAAAGCAATATCCTCACTCATCAGACCTGACCATAATACAGTATTACTTGAAATAAAAATTCAATCTGGGCACCAAGCAAAACCAAAAACCTTTAGGAACTATTTCAAAGCTAACCTCTCTCTGTTAAGCGACACCTTGGCTAACATCCAAGCACCCCCAAACCCAATAGACACCATAGCATATACTGAGTTATTTACAAATCCTGTACAGTAATTGATAGCTGAATGGAGTCAAATGTACCCACTCATTATGAATAAGACAAACTTAAAAGACAAGCCACCTTGGTGGAATCACAATATCAATCAGTTATACAACATAAGAAAAAAATCTTGGCCAAACTCAGGAGGAACAAAGCCCAACATATTAAAATCCCCCTGACTAATCCCAACAGGTAGCTAAAAGGGTTAATTAATATTTAAAAGGCTAAATTTGAAGGAAAAATAGCTTCTTAGGCAAGGGACAATGACAAAGGGAGATATGCAACAATATGCAGAACTTATTATAAATGGCATCACTCACACTGAACCAGAGGACATTGCCAACTTTTGGCTGACAGGTTCAGCTCAATCTTCTCACTCCACTCCCTCCAACAGTCCAAAGGAAATACAGCATACCACGTTCCCACCAACCATTACAAGGGAACAGACCTTTAATGCACTTTTCAATCCCAAAAACACTGCATCAATGGACCACGATAACATCCCAGGATGCTTATTAAATAGCATAAAACATGACCTCTCTGGCCTACTTGAATCACTTTTCAACTGGAGACTACAGTCAGGTTTTGTGCACAAGGAAAGGAAGATGGCTACAGGCATTCCCCCACACAAAGGAGGTCCAACCACAGATCCTGGTAACTACAGACCTATAAGTCTGACCAGCCTCATATGTGAGCCCATGGATAAAATTATCATGGACATGATAAATGAGGACATAGGTAACCTGCTAACACTGGAGCTTTCACAGTTTGGCTTTGTCAAAGGAAGGTCATGCCTATTAAATTTTGTAGACTTTTATAATAGGGTCACCAAAGCAATGGAAGAGGGCAAGACTGTGCACACAGCTTACCTTGACCTGGCGAAGGCTTTTAATAAAATACCCCCATCGGGCATTATATGCAAGTTCACTAAATTAGATATAAACTCTTTTATCACCCACTGAAAAGCCAATTGGCTCACTGATAGTATCCAGGAGGTCAAAATATGTGAGGTCAACTCCATGAAGAATCCAATCACTAGCGGAGTCCCCAAGTGCTGGGTACTGGGTCACACATTTTTGGCAACTATTTCTGTGAAGTGGAAACAAATGTTGAAGGTTTAAGGCTAACCGAGTTTGCAGATGATATATATATATATATATATATATATATATAATATATATATATATATATATATATGCACTAGATTGACAATCCCTGAGTAGGGGAATATTCCCTTTCCCTGGATATAGTAAAATCTCCAAGTTGGTTTATATACCATTAGCAGGGGGTATGAGGGGTGCATGCACAGGGTCTATCCCCCTGGAAAAAAAATGATGTTATTATTTATTTATTTATTGTTTGCATGTGGTAGGGATTTTCCTCATGCATGCACAGTTACTTGTCAACAATTGCATCACTTATTGCTAATCACCCTACCAAATTGTTTTTGAAATTTACTTTACTCTGTGTTTTCTAAAGGCCATCTGAAGATGCAGTCCCGTTTTTCTTACAATAATATTTATCATGGTGCATGAACAACACAGGAATGTGTAGCATAAAATACTGTTTTTCTTAGCAAATACAACCATGCTGCAGAATGGCATACATTTATTCATAACAGTGTTCTTATACTTCTGTGGCACTTCGTCTAGGGGATATTGCAATGGGTATGATAAAATATGTTAGGTTTGAACAGGAAAATATAGGTGAAGACCAATACAGTAATGCAAAGGACTTAAATATGGTGGGTCTAATTCATAGTCCTAGGATTTACATGTGCTAAAGGCCAAATGGTGAAGATCAACTAAGTGCCTTTATGCAAATATGTTCAGCATCATTTAATCTTTTAATATGTGAAAGTGAAGGGCTGAGCAGATATGACCACAGACCTTTGGGGTGTCTAGAAATTCAGAAAATGGAAGAAAAGTACTGTGGGTTTTTGTAAATGTAAAAATTTGAGTGCAAGTTATCACTTTTGGTTCTTTTCATAGTTTTGAGGTGAGCATGGGATTGCTTATGCTTGCACTTGCTGAGGTATCTTAATGAGGCAGAGTAGTGTTCAGCACAGACATGCAGAAGTGAATGCAAAATAGCTAACAAAGTGTTGCTACTAAATATATGGGTGCCCTTGTGTGGATACCCTAATTGGTTCTTTCTAAAGTTGGTAATCCAAAGGCAGAACAGCTGGAAATGGGGGTGAAAGGAGACAAAATGTACACAAAAGGAAGACATAAAGAGGGTTGTGCTGGAGGTGATGGGTGAGGAGGAGCACTATATTTTTGTCAGGGGATACACCCCCATCTGTCAAACTTTTTAATGTAAGAGGTAAGTTAGAGAATGAATAAGGTGATAATGTGTAGAAGAGGGGATTAAGAAAGAGTTAAGGAATTAATGCAGCATAAAAGTCAAAAAAGAGACAGGAGCAGGGTGTTGGGCTGATATGGGTAGGGGACACAAGACATTCTGATGGTACACAGACACAAAATATTTAAGAAATGTTGTGTCAAGTCACACCCCATTCCAGACGACCTCAAGTATTCTTACTAGATGATGGAACTTCAGTGGGGGATCACAGTGGCAAGGGGGTGGAGGCCTCCAGTGTCTTGATGGACAACTCTAACTACTTTAGCAAATCTGTAACCCACTGGTAAAGGTTTTACATAGATCAAGACATCTCTCCACTGCCCACTCAACTTCAACCTCTAACATGTCCCAAAGACCATTCCTTCCATGGCTTTCAGGCTATATTGTGCTGGGATGCCCAGTGAGATAGATCAAACACCTCAACCCTGAGATGATATGCCAAGTCGGGCAGGATGAGATTGGAAACATTCCCTGACTTGGGAGGTGCAAGACTAGGCTGTCACAGAGATGCCTAGATCTATAGAGAAAGGAACATACAAGGGGGAAAAAGGAAAATAAGTAAGCAAACATATATATAAATAAGAGTTGTATACACACACACACACACACACACACACACACACACACACACACACACACACACACACACACACATACACACACCCATACATGCACACACACAAACAAAATATAGACAGGAAGGGTTCATACATTGCTTTTGCTGTATTTTATTGGCTTTGCATATTAAAAACTTCTTTGGTGTGTTTATTTCATAAATTTACATTACGTATTAAACACTTCAATAACGTAACCAAATGATCCTACTACTGACTCTGGTGAACGGGCTGTTTATTGTAATTGCATTATTTTTGCAGTTATATTAGAAACAGTTCAACACATATCATAAGATATATGGGGGGTGAACCTAGGCTCTGGGTGATTTTCACTGTTGAAGTAACATCTTGACCCCATGTGCAAAATGCGAAAAAGGAGGTGTGAATTTATGGATGGTTATACAACTGGAACAGATAATGAATAACTGTATTATTATGCATGTATAATTGAATGCCATCAGTAAGTCTCTTAAGCCTCCTGTGTACTTGACTCTTATTATAGATGATGTCTTCTACAACTGTATGGGTAAGAAGAAAGGGAATGCACATTTGTTTACCTATCCAGTGACTCTGGCTATAAATTGCTTTATTAATGTAAACTTGCAGCATTACAGAATGCTCTGGTTGTATTTTGACAATCGTTCATTTCAGTTCCTAACCTCTATATTTTCTTGGTACAAGAACTTGCTACAAGATGTGATCTGTTCTGGTGATATTCTTCATTGAGCACCACAAGAGTGTTTGGGGATGAGGTAGGGTTTACTATTGCTGAATTGTATTTTACATTTCCTTATAGTATTCTAATTTTAAGGAGAACATATGATTTCCAAAAAATATACATTATTATGTACAGCAAGAGGTTCTCCCATTCATTTCTCAGCTTGGGTTGGGGAGTGCTTTCTGTGTGCATGTCCTCCCCGCGGTCGAGTGGGCATTTGAAAGACATGCATTGAATGGGCGTGCCTTCATTGAAGGTTGGGCATCGGGCTGGCAACTCAACACCATAAAAACCAACTGCCAATCATTAGCGGATCGGAGTTCCGCTGTGGTGAAGCCGAAAAACAAACAACAACATTATGTAAATGAATTACTTCTGTTTTTCTGAGTCAATACACTTTCATTTATCTATAAGACATACAATTCCTAGTTATTGTTAGAATGAATTGAACAGCATAGCATGCAGCAAGTTGTATGCAAATTGTGCATGTGTTGGTTTGGCCCCTTCACTGCTGTGCCTAAGGTGTGGTGGCTAGCTCTGGTCAGCCATTTTGTATGTGCAAGAAACTATTTTGTAAAGAAGTAGTCGATTTTGCAAAAGCATGTAATTTGCAATAAAACAATAATACCTTACTTCTCCCTACTTCTAACCACTGTAACTGTTTTTAGGATTCATTCACTGTGCCTGGGTACTTTAAAAAGTTATACATTTCCTACAAAATGACACTGTCTGTCTATTGGTCTGCCTGTATGCATGCATAAATATGAATATTAATGCTGCCAGTCATACATACAGACATACTTATACCTGCATTTCATTTACTTACTTATAAATGCACATGTACAACATTTTGCTTATATTAACCTTTTTGTATTACAGGAAAATAAAAAATGCTTACTGTAGAACTCCAGCCTTCTCTCCTGCACCTGAGTCACCCACTGGGCCAGCTGGGTACCCCCTTTTCCACTGCATGTTATCATTTCTGTACTAACACTGCTTCCCAGAGTAGGGGATCCCTGTCAGGTTTGACAGGGAGTCTCCCAACTCTTGCCAACTGTCATTTATTTTCACTTATTTCCAAGATAGCTTGTTCAGTTTTTTGCAGGTATGACTCCTGCAGAAGTTAGACAGAGATTCTGGTCTCTTTCTCAAACCAGCTTGGGGCAACACCCTGGGCTTTCACAGATGCCATCTTATCAATTGCCAGTGAAAAAGCGAAGAATATAAATGCTTGTCAGGAAATAGGAGCATTTGAAACACACTGTCTGTGGTGTTACATCAGCACTGCCTATCCATGAAGTCATATAGGGGTAATACCTATGAAATTTATTTGACTGTCAAGGATGGTTTACTATCTTGACTGAGCAAGTTGCATGGTCTTTTTCAGTTTTTGTACTCATTGGTGTCACTGCTTTATGTGAATGTAAAACTTTCAGCAGTGTGATATTTATATTTTTTATAGTAGTGGTTTCTGCAGTACATGGATAAATTCATAAAGCTATCATTATGTTTTCTTTGGTAAATCCAAGCATTTATAACATCCCTTAAGGTTGGTAATGTAATCTATGTTTCTTTAATGTAGTATTTTCTGGCTGGTAAATCAGTTCATTACTAAATTTTTAAATATTGTTGTTATCCAGTTTTAAGAAACTAATTTACAATATTTTTAAGGTCTTGTATAAGGACATATTTCTAATATATTAGATTTCAGTGCTACTGACTGTTATTATACTGAATACATATTTTAAAGGTATGGAATCCCTTACAATGCATATGATCAGCTATGCTTTTATGTGCATCCCCCACATTCAACACCCCCTCATAGCGATATGTTCTTGACAAGCCATGGTGTCCAATTGAACCTCATATACCACTTGTACAATGCTATGATTCATACATCTCAGTTCAGCTAAGTTTCATTTTCATAGAGAATTCATAAATCAGCTTGTATTTATTTCAGTAAATTTAAAATAGCACACAGTATAGTTTTGAAATGTCTAGTACTAAACTGTCTCTGTGTGGGTGTCATGTGTGAATCAGACTTAATTGTTATCATGCATTAATGCTTTCAGGTTATAACATTCTACAGCATCAGAGATAAGGGAACAGGAGAAACAACTTCACACCCAAAGAGGCAGCATTCCAATGGATGGTCTCAGGACATATGCAAACATTTGTTTGGGAAAGGGAGAACAAAGCTGGCAGAGAGACAGAGAGATAAGGTATGGAATCAAGTAATGGCTGACATCAATACTTTTGGGAGCAACACATTAGCACATTGTAGCAAAAGAGCACATGACCTATTGGAGTTTGCAAGAACAAAGGCTAGGCAGAATGCAATTGCTTGCATTATCACTGGTTGGGCTCCTTCCATAATCCAGCCATTGACACTAGATGAAGAGTACCTTCATCCATAAAGAGCAATGAATATGATGCAGATGATAATGTACAAGGAACCATCAGAGGAGGTGTGGTCACTAGTACTTTTAGACTGCAGCAGCAGTCAAAGTTTGGCATATACTGCCAAGGAAAGCTATGTAACTATAAAACATTACATCTTTTGTCACTGGGTGTTCTATCTATGTTAGGCATGCAAGAAAATTCACGATGTTTGTGTGGTAAGTGCCTGCATCATCTTTTTATAAATAAAGTATTTTTTGGTTGTCAAAGGTATAAACATGTTATCATTTTTTCCTTCACAGGCTCATCCCCGGAACTAACCACATCCATGGTAGCAGCACATCAGACCAGAGTTGTTAGCACAGTGGCTGTCGATAACAATGCCATAACTTTCATATTTATGACACAGTCTGAACACAGTGGCATGCAGTAGCAAAGACTACTGGCAGGAACCCTACCCCACATATCTCCATAAATAGTGACACAGGCTCACACAACCACCAGAATGATAACATAGCATTGCAACTGAGGGGGGGGGGGCATTGCACCATGTAGCTCAACACCAGTGTCACATGAACCACAAGACCACATCCAGGAAGATGCTATCATTTCAGAGTTAGTAGTATCTACTGTGACACCTCTGAAAATGGATGCCAGGAGAAAGCATATGTCACAGCTTGCTCTATAGACACTAAAGACTGTGGCCACCAGCAGCACATGTACTTTGACATTGTTCAGGCTGGTGCTACTACCACAAAGAGTCTGGTAGAGATGGTTAGAGTACTGCAGGGTATTCATGAAGAATATCATTAGTACATGGGAATGGTGGTGGCAGGGAAAATGCACTAATGATCCACATGTGCAGTCTGGTGGCACACAAATCATCCATATCCACCTACATGTGCACACTAATAAAGACTTACCAGACACACATAGGAAACACATCTGTACATGGACATGGGAGTGTCCACACACATGTGAGCTAAGTAAGCCACAGCCCACATAGCTATGTGATTCTTAAGGTAGTATTACATCAACTACAGGTGACATAACACAAAAGAAGGCAGGCAGGACTTGTCAGCCTTCAACAACATATGGCACAACCTTATAGTCAAGGTCTCAGTCCCACAGTACTATCAGATCAGTGTCTATAAGTTCCCATGCATCCAGCAAGTCACAGCATCTCATTAGCTCAGCATCAAGCTCTAGTTCTACCGCTTTTTCATGATAACTAGGACAATCATGACATATAAAAGTTTTTACTGTAACAGACATTCTAACAAAAAATCAGATGGAGGTGTTATGATAGGGATTAAAGATAGTTATGAGACCTGTGATAATTACATGTTCAGCGATAACACAAATACTGTACATTGTGTAACTGTGGTAACAAAGGCAACCCTGGAACATATAACAATTGTTGGAGTTTATAGACCACCAACGTCAAGTGCTAATGACCAAGAGGAATTTAGACATTTCTTGTATGAAACACAGGAGGGAAGAATAATAGTGGCTGGGAATTTAAATTTACTAGAAACAGGCTGTAATAATAGTGATACAACAACATTAGTAAGGAAATTATTCGCAACATGTATGTAAAATATGTTTAGGAGCAACAATTGATTCAGATTGTAAAAACACCTTCCAGGGAATGGAACATACTAGACATTGTTTGTGTTCTTAAAGAAATTATTGTTACTTCATGTCAAGTTTTACCACTGTTGATGTGTAGTGACAATGGGATTATAAAGGTTAATTTGTTGCTGGATAATTCTGCCAAACTGAAAGCTAGACAATGCATAGATGATTGATAACAGATTATATGGAAGCAAAACAGTCACTAAGTAAAACTAATTGGAGTGATGCATTCCTAGGCCCATCCTTGTTTAGACTGTATCCTTCAGCTCTATCTGTTTTATCTGAGGTGTTTTGCAGTCTGTATGCAGATGACTTGAAATTAGGTAAATTTACTTCATGTGTTACAGATAGGGCATGTCTGCAAAAGAACATGACTAAAATGACCATTTAGGCACAGGAGAATAATATTTTGATAAGCATTTCAAAAACTAACCATATGAGATTTGGGAGAAGTAAACTGAAAGATGAATATTTAATACAGTACACAGTGATGGAAAGTGCAGATTTATTTAAGGACCTGGGTATACTGCTAGTTCCAGCTCTGAGTTTTTCTTATCAAATCAACCAATTGGTTAATGATAGTTATAGAACTAGAGGTTGTATAAAAAGACTTATAACATCTAGGAAATCAGAAATGATGAAGTCATATTTTGTTACTTATGTTATACACAAACTTGAGTAGGTAAAAACAATATGGAAACCTTACTCCCCATACTCTGGAATAGACTGCCCGTACATGTCAAGCAGAGCATCTCCTTGGCCCTCTTCAAAAGGAACCTTGATGATTGGATGGGAGATAGGAAATTCACCCTGGGGATCACGTCAGTTGCCCTGCTAGACAGGGGTCCAGGGAAGTAAATATTGTGGGAAGAAATATCCAGGGAATTGTTATGGCTAGGCTTGTATAGGCCCTATGGCCGATAACCTAGTACCAGACTATGAACCTATGAACTTATATAAGAAAACAAGCATGAGTAAACTGGAAAGAGTACAGTGAAAATATACCAAGGGCATCCATTGATGTAAAAATTTAAGTTATCATGAAAGACTAAAATGTCTGAACTTGTGCAGTGTCTCATATTGGGTCTATATTATAAGAGTGAGGATTTCAATATTCGAACACCATATGGGCGACACAACACCAAATGGTTGAATATTGAATACCTCACAAGTGTGAATGGAGATTGCTGTAGGGAATTCTTCCCTTTACTTCAACGTAGTGTGATCTCGGAGTTGGTATATTTAAGTAGCGGGGTGTGGGGGGGGGTGCAGGGAGGCTTGCCCCCCTGCTCAGAGTGATCAGTTAGGTTTTTGTTTAATTTGTACATTTTTTATTTTTGTTTTGAAGTTTCACAACTTCGCTCATATGGTGTCACCCATATGGTATTTGATGTTGTGAAACTTCGTTCTTATAATATAGACCCTCTCATATAGATATTTAAGAGAAGACAGTATTCAGGTATTTAGTGCATTTAGAGAAACTACTTCTGGGAGCATTTAGGGTTATCAAAATGTTGTAGACAATCATCAAACAACCTATAGAGAAGACTCTATAGACATGAGAATTGTACTAATTAGTTCTCTGAGAGGGCAGCTGATGCATGGACTAGACTACCAAATTACATTAGAGGAAGTACTACTTTAGATCTTTTTAATAACAGTCTAGACACTTACTATGGAAATGACTGTTCTGATATATCGGCAGGCTAGATGGGCATTAATGCTTGTGACTGAAATATTTGTATGTATGTATTAGGTGCATTGTGTATGATAAACTGCATATATAATTGCATTGTAAACCACACTGATAAGGGACAGACAATAATAAAAATACAAAAGTACTTATAACGTGTAAAAATGTGATGTCACCATGCAAACTGTGAAAAATCAAAAATGTTTTTTTTAGGGTGGGGGGGTTTCAGATATGCAAAATGTTACTTTGAATACTATTATATTTATTATTATTATGAGGGTAATGAAGATAGGGATGTACAACTAGGGTCATACTTTTGACACTGTCATACCTCCTGCCAGTGAAACTGGCAAGGTTACACTTCACCCTCAGGACTGTAGACATGTGACCACTTAATAGTTTTGATGACACATGGAAATGGGTGTTGATGAAAAATGATGTGCAGTATCACCTGAGGGAACATCATCCATCAATGGCTAACGCTACAGATGGTAGTTTGTCCAGCACATTCAAAAATATACATCCATTATGTCATTATTTTCAATGCAGCCTGAAATACTGACAGGTAATAAACAGTCCTGATCCATGTTTGCTAAAATATAATACATCAGAAGAACTCTACACTTAAATAAGTCATTACATGTATGCCTTTTACCAATAACATTACAGTCAACAACTGTCAATTAAGCATCAGAGCGGAGCTATGAAAAACAAAGCAAATAAAACAATCAATGCATTCAGCATAAGAAACATCAAAAAGTTTTTACGAAATAATGAAATTGTATGATATACGGTGACAGTAGACCATGCGACACTCAATATAATCCACAGGTAACACTGCATGCATCAAGTTTAATCTATGTGATGTTAAAGTAAAGGTACTACTACCTTCATTTCATGGCCCATAGTGCTAGACTAGACACTGCCCGTTTGCCAGTGCAGCCATGTTCCATGCATGAGACTGCCACATGAGGCCCTTTGATACTGCCTTCAGCTGCCCACCACCAGTATATTCACTGGTTGAAGGAAAAGTAGTGGGAGCCGCATAGCCATCATTGAACAACTAAGTGCCAGACTACTATATAATCATGTTGTGCAGAATGCAGCACATGGTAAACATCCTGCATGCAGCAACAGAGTCCTACTGAAATCAACTCCAGACTCATCCAGGCAATGGAAACTGGCTTTTAGGAAGCCAAGCACCCACTCATTGGCAATGCACACATAGGACAAGGTGGTACTGCAATGCTCCTCAGCAGCTTTCCTAAGGCTGTGGACTGATGTAATCAGCCAAGGACTGACTGGGCAGCCTGCATCACCTGCAAAAGTAAACAAATGGCAGGGAAAGACATAACAAAATAAGGGTGGGAGGCTTACTGCCAAGCTATACATTTATCAGATTATACCTACAGAAATGACTGTGTAAAAGTTTGCACTTGTAAACAAGGTGGCCATGGGGAATCCTACCATGCAGGAATGGGTGCTAGAGTGACCTAATGTGCCAGTTATAAGAATAATGGGTACCGCCAGGATACTGGGCTGACATATTAGTGATGCACCCCCTTGTATCACACACTAACTGGCAGTTGATGGAATGTTAGACCTTCCTGTTCTAGAATTGATCCCCACATGGTGCATATGGGGCCCTAATAGCAACTTGAATGTTCTCTGTCACATCAAGCAATTCTACTAAACATGTCAGCCCATAGAAGGCATTCATGGTCCTGACTCAGTCCTGAGGTGACACTGGCAGTTACTGATCCACACATGCCAACAGTATGTTCTGGAACTGCTGATGCATCCTCAAGGCAGAAGCCTAAGAAATATGCTGCTTGTCTTGGTTTGTCTGTAGAAGGTCCACATGGCAAGTACAATGAGGATTACAGATACCCTGGTGTCCACAGGTATAGAAGGCTATGCATCCCCTGGATTATGCATACCCTGGTGTCCACAGGTATAGAAGACTATGTATTCTCCCTCCCCAGTCCTCACCTTTTGTCCATACAGACTCACTAAAATACTTATAATATTCTTGCTAACTTTGAATCTGTCAAGAATTCCTTGGTTAGCAAAGCTATAATGGAGTCATGCTTGCCTACACCTGCACCTTCTTAGCCAGCGAGCACCACTGAGTCACTCTGGTTTTGGCGGAGTGCAGACTACTAGCTCAGAACTATAAATAGGATGGCAGCTGATGCAAGCATCTTCACTGATTGCAAAGTACATAAAAAAAGATGGAACGTAGTCCTTAATATAGTATGTCCCCATGGTGCAGATGTGCATAGAAAAGTAACTATGAACCACAAAGAAGCTGGAAAGGAATTAATTTACATAACATTGTCACAAAAGTTTTAAGGCTTTCCTCATTTAAATCTCATTGTAGCCTCACGTGACTAAATGAATGATTAACCTGTCTACAGTGGCTGCCCCTAAGCACACCGAGCATCATTACTCCAAAGTTGCACTTAGCTGCAGACTGTTCACTTTCCCACAATGCACAAGCACAATGACTATGAATACCACCCAGTATATCTAAGCTTGCATTATTGCATATTCTGCGACAGGTATATTTTATTTATGTATTGCAATTCTTTAAATTATTGTGTGGTTCTTTAGGGAATCTTGCAATAGCACTTTTGTAAAGTATCTGTCCCATATTGTCAATATCTCAGTGTTATTGAAATTGTTCTGTTGCAAGGAAATAGCAGAAAATGTGATTTTGTATCTCTCTTTAACTTTGTTTAACCGCAGCAAAAAAAAAAAATATATATATATATATATATATATATATATATATATATATAGGCAATGTGGGAGGGAACAGAATCCCCACTTCAAGATAGATGCGCCAGACAGCCCCACCAGCAAATATACTCATCTTGTAATATTTTCAGGCATTTCAAGGACCTATTAATTGGGCTTACAAGTCTGTACTTTTATATATTTCATTTACAGCTAGTCACAGCTGAGGCTGCAAAGAGTATAACAGTAATTTCATAATGACTTAAAAAAGTGGGAAGAAGGAAATCAGTGTCAGCAGCATTTGTCATAATATGCAATTAGTTGTTAACACAAGTATTTTACCCTCTGGCCTTTGCATTGGTCTTTGTCTTTTCCAGTCTATGCTATAACCCTGCTACTAGTATATGGATATTACTTCCTTTGATAATGCATTCCAAGCATATTGCTCTCATTTTCATAAATAATTGAAACTGATCTCTGTGCTGAATATCAGTACATAATTGTCCTCCTCATTCTTTTATCACATTTTATGTTGACCATATAAGCCTTTATGTATTTTCCAAACTGCGCTTATCTGAGAACATAAGGATCATCTTTAAATCTAAAAAAAATACATTATGTTTTATTAAGTATCCAAAAACATTTAATCTCCAAAAAATCACCTAGATTTGTCTTCTAGAGGATTCTATGGAAGAAATGTCAAATTAAAGAGCCATACTCATTTCACAGAGGAAACAGTGGATGTGTTGAAACACAACTTCCTTTAATGAATTAAGCACTCATGACATCATGTCACCAACTTATCTTTTCCTCATCTGAAGTAAGTCCCTATTGAAAATAACTTTCCTGTCTTTTGAAAATATCATAACAGGTTGCACCTGACCTTGTATGTGAATAAAACCAGCAAAAGATATGCACCCATCCTATAACAGTATTTACAGGGGAAGTTAAGAATTACCACAGATCACAAATACATAAAGTTAAATACAGTTGATTTAGATAACCCTTATTTTCTAATGAAGGCAGACAGATCTGAATATTTGGTTACTTAAGCATAGTCTCTGGTTGTTTTAGCCCTTTCTGCATAATTTTGATAAAATAAATATATTCCTTGCTTTGCTCAAAACTGGTGTGTAGAACAAGGAATACTTAGGCCTGGTGTGGACTGTGTAGGCCTAAAAACTATAAACAGAGTGTAAAACAAAAGAACAATAATGCCTGCTGTGCACTAACTAGTCCTATGGCTTGTAACTGAAGTGAACAGAAAGTCTGGGATTTGGATTTCGGTAAATATTTGAGATTTATAATTCTTGGTGAAGATTATTTCTTCACTGATAATGTCCTTTCATTATATTTGTTGTGACCATTGGGTGGCCCAGTTCAATTGTATGATTTTATCTTTGCAGTTACTTTTATTTACAGACATTAGAGTACTTTTTATCTCTGCACCTTTGTTTCCTTGTCTGATATTTTTAGGGTAATATATATATATTTATATGATTGCACTATTGCATACTCTTTATTCAAATGCTTACACTGTCGATGGAATAATCATCGAGTGTTCAGGTTTTGTTAGGTACACGTGTATAGGTAAGTGGTGTCTTCCAGGTTAGAGTTTGATTATGGCGTAGGGTGGGGGATGTCTTTTGTTGTGTGTGTGTGTGTGTGTGTGTGTGTGTGTGTGTGTGTGTGTGTGTGTGTGTGTGTGTGTGTGTGTGTGTGTGTGTGTGTGTTGTAGTGTTCATGAGAGTGTCTGAGATTCAGCATTACAGTATTACAGTTGGGGTTAGGTGGAGTGATAGTCTGAGTGTGTATGATGGTATATATGTGCTGCATGTGTTTGTGTGTGTGTGTGTGTGTGTGTGTGTGTGTGTGTGTGTGTGTGTGTGTGTGTGTGTGTGTGTGTGTGTGTGTGTGTGTTTGTGTGTGTCTTTATTTGTGTTGGTAAGATACTGGGTGGTATTTATAGTCCTGGGTTTTGCACCTGCATAGTGGTTCTCCACATATAGCCTTGCTACACCTATAGATACTGTAAATTCAGTAAATGCAGGTTATTCACATAGACTAAGGAAATGCAAAGGCATTTTGATAAATACGCCTGCTTACAACAAAAATGTAAAGTACCTGAAGACGGGACTTAAGTATATACAAAGAATTATGTAAAATCTATAGGCTTTGTATGCCTATGTTTATATTTGGGTATTATTTTTCTTTCTTTCTTTCTTTCTTTCTTTCTTCTTCTTTCTTTCTTTCTTCTTTCTTTGTCTTTGTTTATCAGGAAAGTCCAACTGGCGAGTACCTATTTTCAGCAGGGGCTTGGGGACAAAAGCTCCATTTGTTTAAATTGCATTATACTTAGATCAAGTTAAACACAGAGTAATTACATTTCTATTTACTTTTATATGCATACAGCAGTTACATCTATACATTCTAAGATTTTACAGAAGTAGAATTCACTAAAGAGAAAAGCCAATGTTCAACTTAGTGGATTGTACAGCAGCAGTTATATATAAAAATGGTTTTGTCATTTCAGTGAGAGGATGAGAGTATTCTGTTTAAGGAGAGTATTTGGAGAATGTTGAGCACAAAGTCTTAACCTGGTGATGAGCATGTGCAGGACCAGGATTGGTTAAGATGTTGTTTAAGCAGTGGTTTAAAACTATTAAGATTGTCGGACAGTTTTATTTGTGTGGGGATACAACTGCAGAGTTTAACAACATATTGGGAGTACAATGAGTCTCCTGCAACATTATTTGACTATTTGTAAGTAGTAAGAATTTCTTACTAGAATGGGGGTCCCTTGCTGGACAATAGGACAGTAATACATTTTGTATTGCAAGCTATGTTTCTGGATGATGAATGAGTCTGTGTGCTGTAGTTAGATGTGAATGTGTTAGGCAGTTGTCCAGTTTATGCCAGTTTAACTGCTTTAAGCTATGACAGTGGTGGGTCCTGTGAGGGAGATTGGTGGCAAATGTAGCTATTTTAATGTAGCAGGAGGCAAGTTTCTTTCTTTACATATTACTTAAGTTTGTTAGGATAGGTGCAGTGTATAAGAGACTTGGCAGTAAGAAGGTAGTGGCTAGAGTTTTTCTTACAGTATCTGTAAGGAATCTGTTGATCCTATAAAGGGAGCCTAGTCTCCGATGTGTAGATTTAATGGTGTGCAGTATATGGTGATCACATTTGAGATTGTCGTCTCTATTATAACACCTAGAAGTTTATTGTGAGTTACAGTTTCATTTACAGTATTATTTGCTGACTTTATGGCAAAAGATTGCTTTTGATTTTGGCAACCATTTGATGTAAAAAGCATTAACTTAGTTTTCTTGGGGTTGAGTAGGAGTTTTAATTCTTTGAGACAGGTTTCTACAGAGGAGAAAGATTTTTTGGTAATGTCCTAGAGCTTATTTATTGCTGAGGCTGCACATATTAATGCTGAGTCATCTGCATACTGATCTAACTAGCATGGTGAGTGGAGGTGTAGACGTTATTAATAAATATATTAAATATGAGAGGACCTGGTGTAAAGCTCTGAGGGACACCTGTGGTAACTAGTTGAAAGGATGAGTAGATGTGTTGCCATTTAACAGCTTGTTGCCTTCCAAGTATTAACTAAGTAACCATGACAAGGAGTTTTGTAAAAGTCCTATTGAGGAGAGTTGAATGAGTAGTTGCTGGTGCGAGACAGTATCAAATGCCTTTGGCAAGTCTAAGAACATGCATGAAGTTGGTTTATTATATTGGTAAAATGTAGTAGTGCAGAAGTGGTGCTACGCTGGAGCCTAAAGCCATGTTGCATTTCTGAGAGCAGGTTATTTGAGGTTAAGTATTGCATCAGCTGCATATGAGAGCATTTATCCTATATTTTGCAGAGATAGGAGAGAATTGCTATTGGTCTGTAGTTATTAAACTCTGTAGATGTGCCACCTTTGGGCAGGAGTATGTTGTAGAACTTTTTCCACAGTGATGGAACATATTGGACCTACTAATTAGTATGGACGCAGGAAAGGATAGCTATGTATTCTGTGGCTATTTTTAGGTAGTCTGATGGTAGCTGGTCTACAGCTACAGAGGTAGTTTTTAGTTTAAGGCGCAACTTCATTATGAGTGAGGGGGATACTGGTCAAAAACTGAAAAGCTTTGAGTAGCTTTGGTTGGTCAGGGGAACAAAGAGGGGAGCAGATGTATTAGTGTGTAAGAGAGATAATATTGCTTGTATAAAGTAGGAATTAAACTGTAAATATTGCAGATAATTGCAGCTATGAGCAGTCATACTTGACAGACGTAAGAAAGGTAGCAGACTTTACAGCTTTAATTATTATTATTTTTTAAAGAGAGGGGTTTAATATGTTTTATATAATGGTACCCTTATGTGGACACCCTGCTGTTTTCATTAAAGAGTGGAAAGTGGGAGATAATTGTCTTTCAGCTTATCCCGGTTAGGGGTCGCCACAGCGGAACTCCGGTCCGCTAATGTTTGGTAGTGGGATTTTTACCTGCCGAGTTACCAGCTCTGACGCACAACCTTCAATTAAGGCACACCCATTCACGCATGCCTCCAAACAGTAGACGCTCTAGCTGAGAATTGAACGCGACAATGTCTTGCTGTGAGGTGACAACGCTACCGCAGCAGTGGGAGATAATTAAGACTGAAAAAGGGGAGACACAACAAAAATGGAAACACAGCATGAAAATATCAAGAGGCTATGCTGAAGAAGGTGTGGAAAGAGGGGTGTGATGTTATTGTTGGGGGATAGATCCCCCTATTTTTTCATATTTTTTTTTATATAAGAATGCACTGTGGGCAGGAAGTAGGTAAGAGGGCATAGGAGCGAGGATAAGGGACGGAACGGGATGAAAAGGAGCAGTGCCCAACAATAGTTCCCCCCCTCCACAGGGCTTTGAAATTTTCCACTGCCAGATGGTATTGCATAGGAGGACTCCAATATTGGAGGGCAGTGCCCTGTGGTGGCACATTGGTTACTACTGACTGGGTCAGTGTGTCTTTTGTCTGCTGAAGAAATGCCTTTATTAGTTGAAGCCATCTGCCCATAACCTGCTCCAGTATGTCCTAAACTAAATCCCAAAGCCCCCATTCAGTGAGGCTTGCCAGACTGCCAAGTGGCAGAGTGCCTATAAGACTGGTGCTACTGTCCCAATCCAGGGAGGACGTACCTGGATGAACAGAAGGTGAACGTTTCCTAACCTGGGAAGTACTTAACTGGGATGCTTCCAAGGAATTTGGATCTTTTAAATATTGAATAGAAATGGGAAATAAATAAAAAAGAGAGGAGAATAAGTGGGTGAGACAGAGAAGAAATGCACACAATAAATTCACTGATACTCTTAGACAGCATTCAATTTATTATAATTCAATTTTGTTTTTATTAAATCTTTGTTGAACTAAAACAAAATGTATGGGAAGTGCTTATACATGGATGGGAAGAATGAGTGTATTGCTCTCATGTTTTGGTAGAGTATTGCTGTCATGCCTTGGTGGTGTTTACATTTGCAGTCTACTGATAGTAACATAAGTGTTAATACATTTCATATATGTACCTGCTACACATTTGGTTGCAACATTGTACTAAAACCATCCTTTATTAATACTAGCAGTTTATATAATAAAATCAGTTAAACACAAAATTCTTTTATACATTGATATATACTTTAAATTTGGTTGCAATACTGTTCAGAAAGTACTTCAGATCTTCAATTGCTATCCCTTATAACTATAATTTTCAACCAGTGTCATTTTATTCTCCTTCTTTTTTGAGCATGATTATGACCGATCTCTTCATCTAAATAGAGGACATATAAGTACTGTTTACCTGAATTTCTCCCTTTTCCCCCTTAATATCTCTAATATAACTACTGAAACTCTGCATGGCATTTCAGTTACCTTTGCAGTTGGTTAGTATATATTTGTCTAAATATGTATTCATATCTGAATTCGCATATTGTGCCAATATTTCCTTTAATGCAAGTTAAATAGTAGGACTGCATCTTCCTTTAAACTGTTACACTTTCATATGTGGACAGAGCCTGTCATTTTGGCAAAGGGTCCTTGCCTGTAATTTTTCTACACACTTTCAGTCTAGGTTCTGATTTAAATGGTTATGGTTTACATACCCAAGTAGCAGATTCATATAACATTCTGTGAATTTTCTTCAGGCAGAAGCAGAAGCTGTATATATATATATATATATATATATATATATATATATATATATATATATATAAAACACACACACACACACACACACACACACACACACACACACAGAAAATGTAGCAACTGAAGGAAGTTACTTCCTTTCAATTCAGTATTCATTAAACAAAACATAATATTGTTACAAGTGACTACAGTACATGTACCTTGGGACAATAATGCATGTTTTCATAATTTTCTGTTTAATAACTATAAACATACAAGAGGATTGCTTAAAAATATATACAGAATTGATACAATTGGTCATTTCTCAGAAAACTATGCACTGGTTATTCACTTGACACCGCGACCCTCAGACCCCTCTCCCAACTTCCATTTTGACTATGGTGTGGTGCCTATCTTTGTTCAGCCATCTTGTATATGCTGTTAATGTTGTGGAAGAAATTAGTATTTTATACAATTGCTATACTAATAAATATTTTTTGGACTATGCGAAGAAAATTCTTTCTTTACAAAAACTGCCTGCATGTTCTTCAACTAGTAACTAGGGTAATACATACTGTAACTAAAATTATGTGGTGATGCAAATATTTTTTGTTTGTGTACAAACTGTATTTATATACATGAAGAAATAGTTGTACTCCTGCAGACATATATCTGTAATTTACAGAAGTATATGTGCATATTTACATATATTTCTTTACTCAAACATTTACATTTGTATTTATAACAACTCCATATATTTGTATACAGATGCAGTTCTGTGCTCAGATATGTTTATGCTTTCTTTTGCATTATTAAAATAACATTATAGCTACATATTTACATTTACACATAGGTTCATAGGTGTGTACTAGGCTAATGGCCCTGGGGCCTTTACAAGCCTAGCTCATAGGATTACCCTGGCATCATGCCACCCGACCGTAGTTCCCAGTGCCTTTGTCAAGTAAAGCCACTGGAGTGATGCCTGGGGTGAGTTTTCTATTTCCCATCCACTCATCAAGATTCCTCTTGAAGAGGGCCAGTGAGATGCTCTGCTTGATATGTATGGGAAGTCTATTCCACAGCATGGGCAGTCTCTGGGTTATGACCCTGTCGCTACAGCATGTTCTGTTGATTGTGGTCATGAGGTTGAGGTCTCTGGAGCATGTGGTGCGAAGGGATTGGGATTTCTTTAGATGTAGCATTTCTAACAGAGCTGGGTCAGACATGGCTTTATAAGTCAAGCAGAGATTACCTCTAAGTAGGTGATATGAGACAGAGAATAGTCGGAGTTTATTGAGTCTGTCCACATAGGACAAATGTTTAAGGCCTAGGATCCTCTTTGTGAGGTACTTTTGCAGCCTCTCCATTTGTTGCAGGTGTTTAGTGAGGTACATGCCAAATGGGGCATTGTACTCAATGATTGGCCTAATGAGGGAAGAGTAGAGGGAGACAATGACCTCTTTCTTCCTGGATGCAAAACCCTTAGTAATGAGATGTGCCACATAGAAGGACTTTCTGACCACAGGGCAATGTGGTGGTAAAAAGAGAAGTTGCTGTCAACCTGTGTTCCCAGATCTCTTATAATGCCTTCTGTGTTCAGTGGACTAACATTGATGTGGCAATTCATGGTAACCGGATTTTTCCCAAAGGAGATGCCGACACATTTTTTGGCATTGAGCTTAAGGTCATGATTCTGACACCAGTTATTGGTCTCAGCGAGGCCTTACTGTAGGATGTCAACATCACTCAGGGAGTTAATAATAGCTCCCAACTTGCAATCGTCTGCAAACTTTGTCAACCAGAGTCCCTTCGTGTTGGCCTGGACTTCAGAGAAGTAGATACCAAACAGGAGAGGACCCAGGACCAAACCCTGTGGGACTCTACTCATGACTGGTCAGCAGTCTAACTTGGAGTCAGCTACTTTCACACTCTGGGTTCTACCTGTGAACCAGTTTGCAACTCACCTAGAGATATAGGGGTTGATGCCTAATTTAGTGAGTTTTTCTATGATTCCTAAGTGGGGAATGGAATCAAAGACCTTGGCCAGATCAAGGTAGTCTGTATGAACCACCTTGCCTTCATCCACAGCTCTGGTGACTGACTCAAAGAAGTCGACCAAGTTGAGCAGGCATGATCTATACTTCAGAAAACCAAACAGTTTGGGATCCAGAGTTTGGAGATTCCCTATATCCTTGTTTATTAGGTCCATGATGATGTGTTCCATAGCTTTGCATATCAGACTCAGGCAATGGGGTGATAGTTCCCAGGGTCTGTAATCGCTCCTCTTTTGTGGAGAGAGATGACTGTAGCAGTGCACCATTCCGTAGGGACAAAGCCTGAGTTGAGGCTGTGATTGAACAGGGCACACAGGTGAAGTGCCAGATCACTCTGTAGTTCATGTAGAACACAGCCAGTGATATTGTCAGGTCCCACAGAAGCTGTATTCTTGGCCTTGGACAGTGCTGTTTTAACCTGTGCAGCAGTAATACTGGATGCCTTGTAATCTATTGGTATTTTGACTGGTCCCTTGGGGGGTAAAGCTGGCACTGAATCTGTTGGCCAGTATATTGGAAATATCTGTTGGCTCAGTATAGGAGGTACCATTGTGCAGTAGCTCAGAGCAAATCTGGGTATTGCTGTGGAGATACTTGTGGTTGTCTTTACTATCTGCTGCAATTCTGTTTTCATAGCTAGCTTTAGAGGATTTGATGAGGGATCTCAACTTTTTGTTGAGGCTCATAAAGGAGTTTCTCCAGTCTTGGAACTTCACCTTATTCTGCATCAGATTCCTCCTTCTGTTGTAGAGTTTGTTTATGGCAGGGGACCATGAGATTGGCTTCCTTTTTTTTGGAGGAGAATGTCTTGGTTCTGTTGGGTATGGCGAGATCCATGCATTTGCGTACATGTTCGTACAGTACATTAGAGTATGATTTGGTGGTCATGCAACTGATCTCCATTTGCATGGGTGCCATGAAGTTAGCCACCTCTGTTTTTAGGAGCCCAAAGCTAGCTTTGGTGAAGTTTTTCATGGTGGTAACCTTTGCAGGGGGTTGGGAGGGATGTGGATTTTCAAGGTGATTAGTTTGCGGTCAGATCTAACCAGGGAGGAGTTGACTATTGTTGTATAGCAATTGTCACCCATGTTAGTAATGACCAGGTCAAGGATGTTGTTACCTCTAGTGGGGGTAAGAATGACCTGGTCCAGGGCATTGGAATTAATGAATTCCAGGAAACGTTGGGCATGTGTATTGGTACATGAGTAGTTTTCCCAGTTAATGGAGGGGTAATTGAAGTTGCCCAGTATGAGAGTGTTAGGTTGGACCCTAATATTCTCCAGGGTGCTTAGGAATGTGGAGTGTGAGTCTTGGGACATGGTTGAGGACTTATAGCAGGCTATGACCTGAATCGCTGTCTTACCCAATGTTAACTGCACCTGAAATATCTCAGATGGGTTATGTTGTGCTACTAGTCTAGAGGTGTGCACATCCTTCATAAATATAGAAACACCATGCCGTTGGAGCTTTGGTCCAAGATCTGGGGCCGAACGGTGTGGAATGAGTTATAGCCTGGTAGTGCAGGGGTGCTTTCTGCTGCCTTGGACCAGGTCTCTGTTACAGCACAAATGTCAATATTTTCCATTTTAAGGAGTGCTTCGAGTGAGTGCTTTTTGAGATTTAGACTTCTAGAGTAGAGCAGCATGACCCGCAGACTGCATTTGTTTGTAGCTGTTACAGTGGTAATTTGGTCTTTGGAACACAGCCTAAAAAAGGCACCATAGGGGTGCCAAGAGCCTTGGCCACTACCCGGAAGCCCAGGGGTGACAGATTCATGCCATCTCTGGCAAAGCATCGAGGTCTGTCAATCATGTCATCCCAGGCAGACAGATACTGGATCCCCTTAGAATGACACCAGAAAGTTAACCAACTGTTGAAATCAATCATTTTCTGCTTGTACTGTGGTATAATTTGAGGTGATGGTAGGATGCTACTCAGAGCTTGGGTCATACCCACCTGGGCTACATAATCTGAGCGCTCCTCCATGTTTCTTTTTGTGTAGTCCGGGGAGGTACGTCTCAGCTCATTCACACCCACATGTACAATGACAGAGTCATATTTGTACCTGCTGTTGTGAGACCTGAAAGCATGTGTTATATGGTGGATCCTGGTGCCTGACAGGCAAGTGACTGTTACTTTTTCCTTATTTAACCTAGTGAGTGGAACATCAGTGTACTTCACTATTGAGTCACCTATGACTAGTGTGTTGGGCATGCTGTTTTGCCTTAGGGGCTTTGGTTGAGTGGCATGCTGTTTAGGAGCTTTATGTGTCTTGTGATTAGTGTTGTGTTGTGGTGGTCAAGTGCATTTCTGCCTTGGAGGTCTCTGCTGTTTGGGTTGATTTTTATTGAGAGCCTCCACAAACGTGGGTGTGTGGTTTGTGTTTTTATGTGAAGACAGTGCTGGTGTGTGTTCTTGAGGGCTATGTTTGCCATTTGGTGTGGTGCAAGGGTTGACCTTCTCCTCTTGACCAGCTATTCCGGACTTGGCTGGAGAGTGTGTGGCTTCCAATTTGGATATATAAATGCATCACTCACAAGTCTGAGTGTTGGGAGGTAAGAGGAGTGGTTTGCTACTGTACATGAGGCAGTTGCTACATTGCCTCAGGATGCCCAAGTTCACCAGGTTAATAGTAGAATGCACAGGGAACTGACCTTTAGACATGCTTGGAGGGGTGGGCATTAATAATAAGTACTGGGGCTGTTTCCTTGTAGAATGTTTAGTGCTGATAGCACTTTTGTGTGCTACAATAATTGCTACAAGAAGTCTGGTAAAGTGCTAGACTAATAATCTAGTAAAAGTGCAGGAGAGGAGAGAATAGTAGATCTAAGGGAAAAATTGAAGAACAGACTTTGGCACCGCTCAGAAATTTACAAATAGTCCTGGGTACAGCAAATCTGTATCTGGACTAGACTAGTTACAAGAAAGGTGGGAAACATGACTGGGAGTGTCGCAAATCAAATTTACAGTAGGGGCGGGCAACTGCAAAGCCACCAAATATAAGAACAAGATACCAATAGGGAGGGAGGGTGGGAAACTAAATCAGTTATATGATACATTCCTTGGTAGGAAATCAGAACAAATAAACACAAACAGATGTTTAACAAATGGAGAAAATTTCCAGTTAATACCTCACACACAGTGAAACTAGCTAGAAAAAATTTTACAAACAGTGTAACAGTAAAAACCTTATTTATCAGGCCCTGTGAGGCATACAGTTTTAATACAACTGTGCAGATTAGTTTACAGCTATAAAATACAGTAAAAGTATGCAGCAGACAATAAAAGTGCTATAAATAACTACTAAAAATAAGCAAAAAACAGGATACTTAATGTTATATATCACAGATCAGAGTTTTGCTCGGTGTCCTTCCTTCAATTAGCTCTGTGTGAAATGGCAGAAATACTAACAAGGTAACTTCTTAAGTAACTGAAAGTTGAAACCTGAAACAACTTAAAAAAAGCTGAAAAGAACCAAAAGGGTGCTTACTCCAAGCCATAGTCCAGGTAACCCCAATCAGCCAATGACCATAAACACTTCACTCTCACTAAAATGCAAAATGGCTTTTGCTAAACTAAGATGGCCTGGAACATGTGCTTAGACACACAGCCTCTGCAAACAAACAACTAGGCCCAGAACACAAGCCTGAATATGGACAATGCTACAGCTACTACCTATACTACTTAGGCAGAAAAACACTACATAAATGTTTATCACAGCAGAACAGCATCTGTGAGCCTTTAAATGAAAGTTTTAAACAGATAAAGGAGCAAGGAGACTCTAGAGAATGTTTTTAACTGCAAACAAATCAGTTATATGATACAATCCTTGGCAGAAATCAGAATAAACAAAAAACAGGATACTTAAAGTTATATATCACAGATCAGAGTTTTGCTCAACACCCTTCCTCCAATTAATTCTGTGTGAAATGGCAGAAATACTAACAAAGTAACTTTTTAAGTAACAGAAAGATGAAACCTGAAACAACTTTAAAAAAAAGCTAGAAAGAACCAAAGAAGTGCTTACTCCAAGCCATAGTTCAAGTAACCCCAATCAGCCAATGACCATAAACACTTCACTCTCACTGAAATGCAAAATGGCTTTTACTAAACTAAGATGACCTGGAACATGTGCTCAGACACACAGCCTCTGCAAACAAACAACTAGGCCAAGAACACAAGCCTGAATATGGACAATGCTACAGCTACTACCTATACTATGTAGGTAGAAAAACACTACAGTAATGTTTATCACAGCAGAAAAGTAGCAGTGAGACTTTAAATGAAAGTTTTAAACAGATAAAGGAGCAAGGAGACTCTAGAGAATGCTTTCAACTGCAAACAAATCAGTTACATGGCACACTCCTCGTCAGGAAATCAGAACAAACACCAACAGATGTTTAACAAATAGAGAAAATTTCCAGTTAATACATCACACACAGTGAAACTAGCTAGAAAAGATTTACAAACTGTGTGACAGTAAAACATTATTTATCAGGCCCTGTGAGACAATTTTAATACAACCATGCAGATTAGTTCATAGCTATAATATACAGTAACACGTATTCAGCAGACATTAAAAGTGCTATAAATAACTAGTAAAAATAAGCAAAAAAACAGGATACTTAATGTTATATATCACAGATCAGAGTTTTGCTCATTGCCCTTCCTCAGATTAGCTCTGTGTGAAATGGTAGAAACACTCACAAGGTATATTCTTAAGTAACAGAAAGCTGAAACCTGAAACAACTTTAAAAAAACTTGAAAGAACCAATGAGGTGCTTACTCGAAGCTGTAGCCCCAGGTAACCCCAATCAGCCAATGACCATAACCACTTCACTCTCACTAAAATGCAAAATGGCTTTTGCTAAACTAAGATGGCCTGGAACATGTACTCAGACACACAGCCTCTGCAAACAAACAACTAGGCCCAAAACACAAGCCTGAATAAGGACAATGCAACAGCTATTACCTATACTACATAGGTAGAAAAACACTACAGAAATGTTTATCACAGCAGAAAAGCAGCAGTGAGCCTTTAAATAAAATGTTTAAACAGATAAAGGAGCAAGGAGACTCTAGAGAATGATTTTAACTGCAAACAAATCAGTTATATGGCACAATCCTTTGCAGGAAACCAGAACAAACAGTCACCAACAGATGTTTAACAAATGGAGAAAATTTCCAGTTAATATCTTACACACAGTGAAACTAGCTAGAAAAGATTTACAAACAGTGTGACAGTAAAAACATTATTTATCAGGCCCTGTGAGACAATTTTAATACAACCATGCAGATTAGTTTATAGCTGTAAAATACATTAAAAGGTATTCAGCAGACAATAAAAGTGCTATAAATAACTAGTAAAAATAAACAAAAAACAGGATACTTAATGTTATATAATACAGATCAGAGTTTTGCTCAGTGCCCTTCCTCCACTTAGCTCTGTGTGAAATGGCAGAAACACTCACAAGGTATCTTCTTAAGTAACAGAAAGTTGAAACGTGAAACAACTTAAAAAAAAACTCGAAAGAACCAATGAGGTGCTTACTCAAAGCTGTAGTCCCAGGTAACCCCAATCAGCCAATGACCATAAACACTTCACTCTCACTGAAATGCAAAATGGCTTTTGCTAAACTAAGATGGTCTGAACACATGCTCAGACATACAACCTCTGCAAACAAACAACTGGGCCTAGAACACAAGCCTGAATATGGATAAAGCTACAGTTACTACCTACACTACTTAGGTAGAAAAACACTACAGAAATGCTTATCACAGCAGAACAGCAATGAGCCTTCAAATGAAAGTTTTAAACAGATAAAGGAGCAAGGAGACTCTAGAGAATGCTTTTTACTGCAAACAAATCAGTTATATGATACACTCCTTGGCAGGAAATCAGAACAAACAAACAAAGACAGATGTTTAACAAATGGAGAAAATTTCCAGTTAATACCTCACATACAGTGAAACTAGCTAGAAAAAATGTACAAACAGCATGACAGTAAAAAACTTATTTATCAGTCCCTGTGAGACACACAATTTTAATAAAACTGTGCAGATTAGTTTATAGCTATAACATACAGTACAAAGTATGCAGCAGACAATATAAATGCTTATTTCTTCAAGCAAGTACATAACATTATGCAACCTTCTTATATGTTTTTTAAATCTATGTTTAATATGACCAAAAAAAAAAAAAATAATACTTACTATAGAACTCTGGCCTTCTCTCTGGTACCTGGTCAATTCACTCAGCCAAATGGTCATGCCCATGTTTGCATTGGGGTATTTACCCAACTCCTGCAAGATTTCTATCTTTTTCCATCCAGACCTTCCAACATACACCTCTAGATCCTATCCAGGTATGAATCACTCAGCAGGTGCAGCATTATTTTGGTCTCTTTGTCTGACCTCCTTGGAATACAGCCTCATACCTTCACAGGTACTGCCATCATTTGAAATACTAGCACCCAAATGAAGAAAGTATAAGCAGGACTGTGGTTCACAGGTTTAGAACCACTTTTTCTGTGATGAGCATCAACCTAACCAAACCAACTTAACAAGCAGGGGAATTAGACCTGGTACTGTTATTACTGGCAAGTTTGTCTTTACCAAAAATGCTACTTTTTTAAAGGAATACATTCACATTTCATTTATATGGTAAATGTTTGTCTTTTTGGCTTTTCCCAGTTAGGGGTTGCCACAGCGGAACTCCGGTCTACTAATGATTGGCAGTCGATTTTTATGGTGTCGTGTTGCCAGCCTGACACCCAACCTTCAGCAAAGGCATGCCCATTCACGTATGTCTTTTGGAGGCCACTTGACCACGGGGAGGACATGCAGACTCCACACAGAAGGCACTCCACCTGAGAATCGAACAGGAGAACCTCTTGCTGTGAAGGCAACAACGCTGCCTCTGTACCACCGCGGCTTTTTTCATTTATATGGTAAATGAAAGTCATTAATGAAATCATCATTTTATTTTAATCTTACAATTACTACTGCTGCTATGCATTGTTTTTGTTTCCTTTTTGAAGTATTACACCTGAATGCCATGTATACATTTCTCATGCAGTATACCAACAGTATTAATGTTTTTTTTTTCCTTTTTTTTTTTTGTAGTTGTTTTTTTTTTCCAGTGGTTCCTTTTTGCAGAGATAAATCTTCCTGTGTGAGTGTGAGTAACAGCTTTTAGTAAATGTTGAGTGCTTTGAGGTGAAAAGGTGTGTCAGATGATGGGCAGGGATGATACTTCATGGTTGTGCAAATTCACATGCATATAACTCCATTTGGTTTTCTCTAAACATGGTCAGGTTAGAGACTAAATGAGGCATTTCTGTGGTATTCTGGAGACTGCTGAAGAGTTCTGTGGTCTCCACTACTATCCCCAGCATGTTCACATAAACCTGAAGCCATGTTCACAGCTTGCTGAGACCTAGTTGCACTGATAAATTGCTGTAGACATTCACATATTACTGTGATTCATAGAGATAAGCATGGCCTAATTTGCTTACAAACTTTATACATAACCCAAAACTTACATGAATAAGTTTAACAGCACAATATTAACTATGGATCAGGGGCAGCTCATGGTATCAGACTGCTGGGCTGCTGCCCCCAATTCTGTCAAAAACTTTAGTTATTTTTATACACTAGTAGCAGTGCAAACTACAAACTAGTGTTTAATGTCAAGGATGGGATGATTCACGGAACTCAGAGCTGTGCGCATGATTGCTTGTGTTCCCCTTTTAAAAAAAGAAAAGAAAAACCTATTTTCTCCCCATAAATGTTTTAAAAACAGTCCATATTATGAAGACTGAAGGTATCAGTGAAGATGCACAGAAGTCATTGCAGTTTTAACCACAGTAAATTAAAATCTGACTGGACTGTTAAGTCAGCAGCAACGTCACATAATTGATGTGGCTGTTGATTAGTCCTCCTGTTGCTCTCACACTTTCTTCCCATGCTTATTAAGTTGCAGTTAATTTGTGAGGGAGAGCGTGAGAGAGTTAGATGGATGGATGATCACGATCGAGAAACCAGGACTGAGTGGATCATTATTAAATTTGTTAAATCAAGACTTTTTTGGTAAGTAAGAGAAGCCAAGGATTCCTTGGCAAGGAAGTTTTTTAATCAACTTAAAAAAAAGAACTCATGAATTAAGTTCTGAGTGTTTTGTTTTTTTTTTTTAGTTTGACAGGGCCAACCAAATACTGTCTGCATTTTTTTCCTGGCAGGGTCAGGCAGTTACTTTCTGTATTTATTTTTTTTCCTGGCAGGGTTAACCAGATAATTTCTTTAACAAGAAATAGGCAAACGACCAGCTGGTAAATGTTAACTGTTCCACCAAACAAGTAAAGGTAGCAGCAAAGAAAAATATGGTAGCAGTTGTACGAAGTATAGCTCCAGACCACATAAAATAAACCAAGAACTTTAATATTCGGTAAGCGCTTTCACCACTGTCCGTGGCTTCTTCAGACCATATACAAATATAAAAACACACACAAAGAGGTTTATAAAGCTGTCCCTGCATACCTCAATAATCTGAAAGACCACTCCCAGTCAATCAAGCTACTATAGACACACCCTCTTTTAAAAGCATCAGTACATTCATCTACATTGCATAGTATTACTTTTAAAATACAGTTCTTATAGCACATTAAAAGTCTATTTTAACAGTCAAAGCATTCATAGGCATCTACAAGCATTTAATATTTGGAAACATTTCAGAACATTGCTTCTATCAGCAGCATGTCAGATGCAATATATTATGCTAATCATCATTATTTAAACAACAATGATACTGAAAGTCTCTGTTCATTATATATTATTTACTAGAATTATATTGCTCTATGTTATCTGCTTTGCTTCAGATATATGCTGTTACTTAAAAATTATTACAATAACAAATATAGATCTAGCCTTCTACACATTCCTGCTACTTCTAACAGTGTAAATAAAGCTGCAGTTTTAAATGCAAGCAAGTTACCAATGCCATGTATTCAAACTCCATTTTAAAACTCAAATTCTTCCTATCACATTGTCGACTGCTAAACTTGTTCAGCGAGTGTGTTCCACTTAAGATATACTTATATTACACCCTTGTTGTATTATATTCCATTTCCACAAGTTAGTAATGTTAGAAATGAAAAAAGTGTGTCCGTCGTCATTGCAGCACCTCTGTGCATGTGCAATGACATCATCACACTCGACAGATGCTCCGTTTACTTCTTCTCACTTTCTTCATTTAATTACAATAGAAACCAATTATTATAAAATATATATCATTGGTAAATGATTTAAAATACACCAAGTCACAAATTCATATATATAAGGAGTTTTAAACAAGGAAGGTTCATACTTTTCCCCATAGAAACAAATCATACTGTTACATTTCTATCTTTCATATGTCAGTCAAGTATATATAATATAAACACTTGACACATTATATGGATACATCAAGGCTCAACTCTAAAGAAATATAATATACATAACTTTAACTCTATACCTCTGGGCAACCCATTCAAACCATAGAATATATATTCTATGGATAATAATAGTTCAATACATATATATATAGGCAGTTTGGTGCAAAAATACATATGTCACCAGTTTGTATAAAACAGGGCTTATTACATGTTCTTGTCCTACATATAGACCCCCAATATATACTTTATATGACACCCAGAGCATTATATTGCTATTTACCAAAAGCATTTATCATAATCATATAAAGTAATATAATATAATATCCTGGCATGTTTAACCAGATACTGGGAAGGCAGTGTGTTTCGGGTGCTATTTATACTTTTTTTTAATATAATACCCTGGCAGGGTAACCAGATACTGGGAAGACAGTGTGTTTTGGGGTCTGTTGATGATTTGTTTAATATAATATCCTGGCAGGGTGAACCATATACTAAGAAGGCAGTGTAGTTTGGAGGCTGCTTGACTGTGGATGTCCTTTATCTAATACAATATCCTGGCAGGGATCAAACAGATACTAGATACACAGTGTGTTTTGGGGTCTGTTTCTGGATTATTTTTTTTTTCATGGTCAACCAAGATAGATTAGCATGGTGAGAGTGTGTGTGTGTGTGTGTGTGTGTGTGTGTGTGTGTGTGTGTGTGTGTGTGTGTGTGTGTGTGTGTGTGTGTGTGTGTGTGTGTGTTTGTTGAAACTCTGGCCTTGAGTGGTGACTAAAGTGTGTATGGATGAGCTGAAGTAAGATCATCTGCACGCTCTTGACTATGTGATGCAAAAGAAATACAAAAATGTAACCATTGTCTTCTGTCTTCATTATTTTAAACCTTGTAGGCTCAAAGCAGACACTGTGGGTAGGGAATCAGACTGGGGGCTATCCCTAGTATGTGTGAATGAAATGACTGGCCTTACTGCTGTACTTCTGACTTGCTTTGCAAGAGTAATGTGCATCTGTGGGAAGTAAGATCAACCACAAGCTCTGAACTCTGGCTATTGTTTATGTGAAAAAATACATATATTAATAACAATGTTGTCTTTATCCTTAAAAGATCAAATTGGATACTGTGGATGGGGTGGGCAGTAAGGACTGGGGCTATGTGTGAATGAAACAATTGGCCCTGCTGTTTACTGTTCTTGTAATTCTGGCTTTGTAAGACTGTAATACTTCTCTGTAATTTCAAATGAAAGTAATCTAATTATCAAATGTATGAGTCATTCTTAATATATTGCTTCATGTATATACTGAATGTCAGTTTTAAAATCTTTGTAATATGTTAGAGCTTTTCTCCCAGAACACATGCTGAAAAGCTTTTTTTTTTTTTTTTTTTTTACTAAAGACAGTTGGACAAACCTGGGTAAACAAAAGTAAAATAAAATGAATTTTTTATTTGTGTAATGCAAGCTGGCATACATAAGTTGTGACTAATGCTGCTTCTGTCAACAAAATGAAATTAATGCAAGTATGTAACATGGATGTTAATATTATGTTTACTTGAACAATGGCAGGATCAAAGCAGATACTTTTGTTCAGTAATGGGGAAGGGGCTGTTTGTGAATGAAATGGGAAGACTGGTCCTGCTGTTTACTGTTGTAATTCTAGCTTGGCAAGATTAATGTGTATTTTGGTAAAGTTGACTGTTATACAAGCCTGTTTTACTATCTCTCAGAACTACTGGCACATTAGGCATTGCAGTGACCTTGAACTGTGAATAATAAATTAAGACTACAGTGGGATTTCCACTTGGCATTGTATAAAATGCAGATTACCTGATACAGTACAATGTGTGTTTACTATATCATGTGTACTCATAATAGTTTCATGCAGTCAAGTCCAACTACTTTTTTACTGTTTAGAGATGTTTTGGCTTTGTACTGTTATAGCATAACCTTATTAGCTCTGAAATGCGATTTAGTCTAGTATTTCGATGACTATGCAGCATGAATCGTGATCGAGCAGTTATTTTATGTAACATAGTAAGCATGATCAGTGTTGTTCCCACTGTAACATATCTCCACCCCATGTCGTTAATCCCACCCTGTTCTAATTGATCCCACTGCATTCAAGTGTCTCCTGCAGTGACCTTTGATTTGAAGTCGCCAGCCTCTACTGCTACTGATTAATCAATTTGCATCACAAAAAAAAAATGCAAACTTTTTAAAGTATGAAAAAATAAAATAAATATTGCAAATTAATATGAAACAGTTCAAAATTATGCAAGATTATTGAGTCTACTTTAATAAATGTTTGCTTACTCTTATGATAGGCATATTTCAATGGCTTTAATGAATACTGTGAAGCTGTCATTTGTAAATGGAAAATCATTTCAGCAGTAGTGGAAATGATTAGTGCTCACTGAGAAAATCATTTGCATTTGTATCATTTAGTAATTGTACATACATGGTAGAAATTGACCAATATGGCGGCCGAGTGATCCACATATGTGCACGTTTGATGTGCGCTAGTGCTATAGCACTAGTGCTGCACGTTCCCAGCCCCCGTATGCAAATCACCCCATTTGCAGGTGAAAAACATGCAAATGAGGTAAATCTGCCATCCAGGAAGCAGGAATCAGGACGTGCAGGACTAGCGTAATATGCAAAAATGTACTCAATTAGTAACCAAGTACAGTACTGCAAACTCCAAAACGGAGCTATGACAGCTCCAAATAAAGGCTGCATATCATTGAGGAAGCATGCCAGTGGCCAAGTAGAAGGCCATTGGCATTGCAAACAATGCCAAATGTACAAAATACAACTTTTATGATATGTCTGCTGATCATGGCCATTGAAGCATAGGGCAGCGGCGCTCAAACGGGATCGGTGGGGAAATAAGAAAATAAACCTAAAAAAAGTAGTCTAACTAAAATCAGTATTCTGCCATGCAAGCCAGTGGCAGGCAAAAACAACCTGGCCAGTGAGTAGTGGTTGCTAAGGGTGGAGGCACAGTGTGACACATGTAACTATGCATTAGCAGGCAATTCTATGCAAATGAGGGGAAGGATAGTGAATCCCTGTTTTCCCCAGTATGTGAGGCAGGTCCCAAAAGTGTATGAGTATGAATAGCTGAGTGCAAGACTAGAAGGCAGGTGACACCATGTGCGGGAGTGTCAGGCATACTGTCAGCTGATTGGAGCCCTGTGGCTCAGGGTTACATCCAGCTTAGCACAGCAAAGCCAGGGGGTGTGTCTAAACCTGCCCAGCATGTATGACAAAGTGTGAGTGTGCGCACTGCACAACAGGATCTACACGAAGATAAAGGAAGTGAACCAGGAAATAGCAGCAGTGTGCACATTGGAGTACACCGATTGAGTGGCATACCCTGGGATGAATCAGAAGGGCAATGGGAAGGGAAAGTAGCAGTAAGAAGTTAATCAAGGGGTACTAGGTTCGCTGCCAGGTGAAACGTATATGAACCAGCCAGTTACACAGGGCAGCAGACCAGCCCAGCCCAGAATGCCACTATAAACTATGCAAACACCTACCCCTCCATTTTTCCCCACACCCTACACCACATGCTAGCAGCGGTAGTGTACACTGATGTCCTTTGGATGTCATTCAGTAACCAATAGCATACATGTTATGAGCAGATGTGACCTCCACACACACCATGTCTGTGAAGACAATCTCATTGACAGTAACAATAGTCTACTAGTATACCTGCTATACATACCTGACATCCCCTGCAACTACATCATTGGGAACATACAGGCTGGGGTTGGTCTTCACGTCATGCCCAGGGCATATGGTGGAAATATATGTACATATGCATATCCAGCTAGCCAGATATACGATTACACATCTGTACTACACCCAATTAACACTGTCATGGCAACCATCCACTATAGATTCCCACATCATTTGTGCATGGTCCCATTACATCTCCTGTGTGATGGGCATCCATCCTGTGTGTGGGCAGCAGTGCAGCAATACCCCATAGAGGAGAACCGGCACACTCAGGGCAGCCACATATTTGTAGGAGGATCAGGAAGTACAGACAGACTGCGAGTGGAGTTGTGTTATGCTTTGTACAGTACTGTTGTTACAGGGTGTGGGTGTACATATTTGTTTGCCATGGAATGCAGTCCGTCTGCAAAGCACACAGCTGTGGGCCGACATTCACCCCAGCCAGAGTTGTGCCTATCATGTCTTGTCTGTCCGCCACAGAGATCTTGTGTCAAATAATACACTGGCAGTGTGTATGTTGCATGTTACCAGTACATGGCTACATCCATGTCCATCTCTACCATCAATTCCATGACTAAGGGTATGTTACAGACTATCCTGTAACACCTGCACCTTGCATAGTGCATGGCAACAGTTGTCCACATATGTGCCTGTATTCCAGCCTCTGTCCATCACCTACATACCAAGTTTTGCACATATGTCATGATGTCGGTGGTTGATCCATAGTGGGCTGGGAGTATAACACACTGCCATGTCTGCCATCAGTCCACTGCCATTCTAACCCCCACATATATGGTGGGGCTGTGGCCATATATGTGTGGGCACCACCTACACAATACATGTGTGCCCTCATGCACTGCAGAGCCCAGTGTATGTAACAGTGGTATATGGCCCTGTGTTATTGAGTCTGGGGGGAGCACCAGAAATGACCTAGGCTGCTACAAGATATGGGGGTATCAGGGCTGAGCTACCTTAAGGTATCTGGATGTACAGTACCATATACTTCTCCTATATACACATTACTGGCATGGATCTGGGTACTGCAGGACTACTGCCCCCTGCCATACAAACTGTTATGTGTGTTGGTGTGCTCATGATGGTGTCAGTTATGCCATGTTATGTAGCAGTTACAACCCATGTGGCCATATGACATCTATACCATCTACTGTGTTCGTACAGTGTGTAGCTAGAGGATGCTAAACTACACAGCTGGAGTACACACTGTTGATTGTTAGGTATCCTGTAGCCCAGTGTCTCTTTCCTATTGTACAAATTGAATGGCTTGGTCTGGACAGCAACGGCTGTGAACCTTTCCATCCTACTGTATGACTGTAACTGGTCCACTGTAGTATCACTCCGTTTATATAGTTGTCAGTTTCTGAACAGCTATATCGCATGGCATGTAGAACTGTAATGGTACACGAGGAAAGGTTTCCATGTCTGCAAACCTGTGGGTGTGGTTTTACCTATGACTGCTCTGTGGGTTTATGTTACAGGCAACAATTGTCATTTGTATGGGTGGCACATACAGTGTCCAGTCATTCAGGGGTCAACTGTAGGCATAGTGGCCGTTCCATATTGTGTGCACCTACCATTTATGTTTCTTATTGTACATATAACTGCGTGTGTATTTGTAGTCACATGTATATGTACACACACACACACACATATATATATATATATATATATATATATATATATATATATATATATATATAAGTATGTATACCTGTATCTGCATATCTGTGTCTGTGTATCTGAAGCCTGGTAATGTTGATGGCTTCCACATAATACATTACCCATGGGAGCCAGACTGTACTTCAAGATATGTTACCAATTCCAGCCTGACATCATACAGGAGGGATTTAGTACAGGTAACACCGTGTGCCCATGTTGTCACTGGCCCTGATTATGGGATCTCCAACACTTGGTAGTGTATTGCAGGGTGGACGTGTTTGGCTGCGGGGATGCCTATTTGTACAACTCATATAGTGAGTGGTGCCTCTCAACCCCAGTAACGTAACATGTAGCCTGTTACACTCCTCTCCCTAACAGCTACATGTGCCTTGCAGTACCAGCACAACAGTGTTGTACCAATGAGTCAGTAGGCATGGGAATCCCATTGAGGTCTGCCACGTGTATGTATGTGTGCATAAATGTAGGGTACTCCATTCCGAGTCCACATACTCCTATTACGATACACATTGCCACACAGTAGTACAGATATTGTTGTTGTCACCCATAGGTGTGTCAATGCAATGCAACACCCTACTATGCCTGTGGTGTGTGCATCACATGCATATCCCTGTGGTACCACTGTTGTGATATGCAATGGGTTGTTTTTGCGTCATGGCCAATGTGTGATAGTGTGTATGTCAGAGTATCAAGATGGTTTCTAGTGTGTACAATATCCAGTGGTGGATGTGGGTGCTATGTACACTGTCTTTACACCATAGTACACCTGGTATATGGCCCACGTACCATTCTCAGGTGGCCAATGTCACTGTCACCCATACAGGCAACAGATAACAGTATACAGCCCAGTTACACATGTGCTGTGTGCAGCCTACCTGTAACACATTGGACACATGGACTAGTTAGTTAGCAACTATACAACCAGGTCTCTAAGATGTGTGTCTACCTGTTATGTGTCAGTCAATGTGTATATGATGGTATGACACACTATGTATTCTTCATATACAAACATTACATCCCCCATTACCATATTGAACATGTCTGTGGATGGTCTGCATGTAGCACATGACCTGGTACACACATCACCCTACAGATAGTGTCGTTTGTGCAAATACAGCCACACAGATCAGTAGCACTACATACCCGGGTTGGGGTCTAGACACAGTGTCGCCAAGTAAGGATGTGTGTGTATGTGGATGGGTTGCATAAGGGTACAGATTATACCTGTACCAACAGGCCACCATTCAAGTTTGCATAGCCAGTAACTGTTATACATACCTGTGGCATGTGTGCAACTGTACACCATATATGTCATAGCCATGGTGTCACCACACTGACATACCCTTGTGGAATATGACTGCGGACCATCCTCCTGCTGACACATATGTGCCTACAGCACAAATGGATGACAGTATTGGGATATCAATTGAAGTTAACAACAGCTGAGATGCTTCATAGCTGTCTGACTACACTACCTGACATGTATGCAGCACACATTACCCCTGACTACATTCTACACTGCATTAAATTGCTGTACTCCATTACAGTCACCGTGTGCATCAGAATCATGTTAGCCTGCCCCTGCATCGCTGTTATGGATGACAGGGTTGTGGCACAGGTATCATCATATGCACAGGGTATGTTGCAGGTGTGCCAAAGGCCAAGGGTGGCCCAAGCATGTGTCACCATGTGTGTGAGTGAGGGGTGTGGTTCCTTGATTGGGCGCATGGTGATGTGGTATAGTCTGTGTCGGTATGGGGTCACCCTAGGTGTGGTTGCATAGTGAGTGGGTATGCATGCATGCACACAGTTCCATCATGTGGCTCCCCTATATGGGTGATGTTGGACAGCTGCAGACCATACCTGGCAGGGTGTGCAGTTCACTGCCTCCAGCTATGGACACACTGACTGTGCCTGCCAGGGGTTCCATGGGCATGTGCAGGTACAGACCTTGAGGTGCTACTCTCCCCTGATGATGACATATGTCCGCTGGAACCATGTCCCACCTGGGACTAGCCAGGGCCATGTGCATGAGGCCTGCTGTGGTGTGTTGTGGACAGCAGCCCCTGTGGTGTGCTGGGGCTGGTACTGCCACTACAGGGGCGTCTGTGCATCCTGGCATGTCCATGATGACCGCCAGCTTCTGGTGTCTCTGGCCTACATCCATATGGCCGTCGCATCACTCCCACCACACGTTCTAGCACAGACATACCACAGTCGAGGAGGCCAACCATCTCACCCCACCATCTAACCATGACCTTGGTATATTCACGGAAGGCACCAGTGAGTTCATGGAGGATGCCACTTACAGCTGCGAAAGCAGACTTCTGCAGCCTCAGGTCCTGTCTGGTGTGCATTTCCATACCTGCCTGTGCCTCCATTATGCCCTGAAACATGCTCCTGATGGCACCAGTTGTGGCACCTCTGCCAGGGGCATAATGACCTGCAGTCCACCCATGAGCACCATGGTACATCTGTCTATGTGGTGGTCTTCCAGACATCTGGCTATGCTGACTGTGACCCAACATATTTGGCATAGACACCACACTTTTCTGGTCATTGCCACCAAGCATCAACTGTCCCTCTGCTATGGCCACATGTGATGGGGTTTGTAGGGGAACAGTAACTGTGTGTGGGCTTGGGGTGGCTAGGTGACAACTCCACCTTTGCCTCACCTGTACCTTTATCATCATCAGTGTCTTTAGGGACACCTACCTCAGTTTGCATGCAGGGGGGGCCCTGACCCACCTCATCACCTGTGGGGGAAATAAATACACATGTTAAGACCTGTACAGCATTGCATAACAGTACATACAGTCACATACACTCACACTGACAGCCACCTTATTACTTCACTTTCCCTGAGTTTACAGACAGTCCCACCATCAGTTACATATGTTCCCCATCCTGCATGGCACTTGCTAAAATACATGCATCACTACAGCCCATTAACATATCATTCCTCTCCATGCCTACACGTGTGATTACAACACCTGACCTGTTACTCCATCACCTCCCTGACTTGGGTGGAGTAGGTTGTACATGGCCTCACTGCTGTCACCCTGTATAACCCTGTGTATGGGCAGTAATGGTGTACGATGTCCCTATATGGTTGCGGCTGCTACATTCACTACATATGTCACACACCAGAGCCTCATACTACAGTCTTGCTCAGTCCATGCCACATCTGCTGCACAAGCGACCCATCATTTGGACAACAGTATTACCTGGATACACTCACTGATGTGCTGTGGTAATTCCCCATTGCATTTGTCGCGCTGCATATGTGAGTAGCCAGTTATCTATCTGCTGCCGGATATATGATGTGTATACCTGGTATGTACTGTGCCTCCCAATGCATGCTCCATGCTACAGACCTTATTATGCTATCAGCCATCCTGTGTTCACATACCTGACAGGTTGTCCTGGTGTTCCATGTCTCACTTCATGTACAGCACAATCCCAAGTGGAAGTACCGCCATGTGGTCAATCCCATTATCGCCTGTGCATACATGGACACACACACACACACACACACACACACACACACACACACACACACACACACACACACACACAGTCCTCCCATTACTTTTCTATCAACATGCATTACATATGGAGCTCAACAGCATGCAGTGCAACTATAGTGACATTATGCTAATGGCAGTATACATGTGTGTGAGGTGTGGGCTTTGTTGGTAGGTGATGGCTCTTCCCTGTGTTAACACTGCACCCATGTGCAAAGTGTTACTGTGGACTTGTTCCACACCCTGCCTTGTACTGTGCACCAAATCTCGCAGGTGTAGAAACCATTGATGCTTCTGTAGTACTGTGTTGGTTATGTCAGCTCCAATGCTCACAGCCCCTATGTGTTGTAACAACTCATACCTGGGATGATATGTGAACAGCTATCAGTTGTGGATGCCTGATGTTTGTGTTACAGATCACAACATCAGCAGTGCATGTATAACCAGTACATGACTATTACACTGACAACCAGCAGATCTTACCATGGCTGTGAGGGGTGCCCTACACATGTCCCAGACCTCTGCATGGTTGCAAGGTCTACTCATATGCAAATCCCTTGGAGTGCACACACTGCTTGCATGAGTGCTGTAGGGTCAGGGTTACGTCTGCAACATTTACTTAATTTGATTGTGTGCAGCTGCAGCCATGGTGGTGTGAGTCACACATGTCCCTACTGTAGGCCATGTGTCCTACCACACTTCAAATCCCTATGGACACATTGCACATTGTCAGGATGTTAGTTATCTTGCATGTGTCTGTTGTACCCTTCCCATACCCCAGCATGGTCTCTACTGTGATGCAGTGCATTTCACAGCAACAAAACGTGAATGTGTACAGCATGCAGTATGGGTAGGTGTGTTAGACATGTGCATAGGATATCCCATATCTATCACATGCCCAGTTTATCATGCATGAACACGAAACATACTAACCGGCTACAGGCTGCTGCCGTAGTGGTATCCTGGAGGGACCTACATAGGAGTGTGAGAAAGCTGATGTCAGTGGTCACAGCTGTGGCATTCATAAAAGGTGAGTGCAGCATTACGTTACATCAGCAGTAGAATTACACAATATTACAGCTTATACACAACTGTTAATTACTACTACACAGCAGCAGACTATGTATATGACATCTCAGTTTTGCATGATGCACCTGTACAGATGCAGATGCATACACATGTGTGGGATACCGATGTGCCATGGGGCCTTACCTGAACACTCCTCAGCTGGTGTGTTGCTGGCACCCACCTCCAAAATTTGCCCTGCCAGGTGTTGATGCTGTAGGTGGACAGCTGCCACAAGGCTGCTGAGCAGCTCCTGCACATGGGTGAGCAGTGGATGGGTGGGTTACCTGCCCCCAGTTGCGAGGTAGTCCCCTCTTATGGCAGCTGCATGCCGACGTACATGGTGAAGCAGGTCGGTGCAATGATGCCGGACCTGCTCATAGCTGCGGTTATGCAATCTGACATCATTGATGCTGTAGACTATCTCGTTCCACAGAGCAGTCTTCTCCTGCTGGTCATGGGCTGTCTGGCCAAACAGCAGTATGTAGTGCTGTACCAGGTGGACGATAATGATTGCTGTTTCATCGGCGCTGTATGCAGGAGGATGACTATGCGACATGTTTCCTGGAAGACATAAGGATGGAAACAGGTCTGAGCCACCCATACAGCAGGGTTACCATAGTTCTTAATACACATATTTGTCTCCCCACACCATATCAGCTACAACAAACCATTCACAGACTGCAATTGTTATGCCAGCTGCTTACCTACCATTGGGACATATGTTGTATTGTACCAAGCTTTGTGCTATGTGTATGTGCCATGCTTTGTGCTATGCTTTGTGCTATGTGTTTGTAGCCATGCTCCCTGTGAGGACACTTATCTTTGATGGCCTGTTACAGACTATTTCACCTGCACGCCATTGTCAGTGCCACTATATATATGTGTATAAATATACATCTATGTACATATATGTGTAGATATATGTTGTACGTTGTTGATATACCTATGTATATGTGAGTGTCTGCATATCTGTACACATACACATCACATTCTGTATCATACAGATATGTGGAGTGCATACAGACATCTGGTTCGCATTGTGTAACTGTCTTTCATTCACAGCTGCACTGTTCTGCCTTGCTGCAACACAGACAGGTGCCACATGTGAACACAGACTAACATTAGGGTGGTAAATATGGTGTGAGATTGCTGGTACACCTATTACACACCTATGGCATTTGTGCATGCTACATTACACATTAACATGACTGTCCTGCAAGTGGTGTTCTCTGACACCCATGTGTCTATCAGGATGGCAGTACATCCACCACCAGTGAATGAATTTCAACATGGCTTTTGTAGGTGATGCACATGATCATGTGATGGGCTCTGCACCAATCAGTGTGCAACAGTTGCTGACTGTGTGCAGCCTGCTGTGTAGTGATTCAGTTAACCATTGTCATGGCAACCCAGTACTATAAACTGCTTACTCATGTGGGCGTTGATCCTTCACCTTTCCAGTATGGAGGGCATCCTTCCTGTATGTGGGCAGCAGTGTTACAGACAGCAAGATGCAGTACCTATTAAAGCGGGGCTTGCAGATACAGGACAACTACACAATCTTAAGAAGTTCCAGACCTACAGACAGAGTGAGTAGTGTTGTTATGTGCATTGTATTTTACTGTCCTTGCAGTGTTTGCATGTACATAGTAGTTTACGATGGAATGCAGTCTGTCTGCATAGCTCTCAAGAGTGGGCCTATCCACATGATGGCCAGTAGATTGTCTGTTTGCTTTTGCCTGTGCACTACACAGGTCTTGTCCTAGATATATCCCTGGCAATCTGTCTGTTGCATGCTATCAGTACATGGCTACTTCCAATTGTGTTCCTGATGTGTTATTCCTGCATAAGGGTATGTTGCAACAAATCCTGTATCACCAGAAATTTGCAGGGAGTGTAACAGCAATATTACGAGTATGGCCCAGTGTTCCTGCCTCTGTCCTCCACATATATGGCTGGCTTTGTCCTGCTGTGATACAGTTAGGATTTGTTCGGTATTGGCCTATCATTATTTACTGCTAGCATTCCTGCTATCATCCCAGTCATATTCTGGACTCCCACGACATTTATTGGTCAGGGTCCATACATGTGACAGATACATAGACATTATCACAGATAATAAATGTCCCCCTAGGCCTTGACTACAGGGTGTACCTGGCGACTACTGAACTACATCTGTTATTGTTTATTGTTACCCATCTTGACGGTAAATACTTTGTCTACAGTTGTACGAATTGACGGACTTGGCCTGGATAGCATAGTATCCGCACTGTCTGCATCTACTTTTCTGTGTGGGCCTTGCATTCCTCACTGATTAAATAAGTCCAGATCTATGTGCTGTAGGTAATGGCATACATTATTGTAAAATACACCATTAAAGATTGTCTGTGTATACATACCTGCATGTCGTCTCATGTCCTTTGAATAGTAAGTGGGTCTATGTGTAATGCAGTACTCCTGTTCAAGTGAAAATGTAATTTAGTAGGTTATACAGCAAAACAATGCTGATATACCGATTTCACATAGAAAATAGAATGTGCTGCATTGGGACTCAAACCTGGAATGTGTGCACCTTAGGTGGATGCTCTACCCACTACACTATTGCAGTTCTGCTTAATTTACATATTTCTACCTTAATGTCATACCAATGATCCCTTTCCCCAGCTCCCGAGCTCCACGTACACAGCATCCATCCATTTTCCAGTTGCTAGCCCTGCCATACCACACCTCCACACATTTCCCTCTCTGCATGTCTTGGTATTCCTCCATTTTACTGTCTCTATGCAACCTTCTGCAAGCTCTTCATCCATCCACGTATGTTCGAGCCTTCCCTTGATCCTACTCTGGTACTAGTGGAAACATCATTGTGACCCACAAGGTCTGGTGCATCCCGCCAGGGACAGACCTGTTGTTGTGTCACGAGTAGACATTGCTGGTCTACACTGTTTCTCCCACTGATAGCATCCTGCCAGGGGTTTGAGAAGCAGTGGGTTGTTCACACACCAGACCAGCCTCATCTCCCACTTCCATGGATGAAACACCCCTCCATGGCGTGCCCCGTTTTCCATTCCTCTCTTCAGTATTATGCAAGACTACTGTTCTCACAGTATGCATGGACAGGCACTGTTCATTGATACTCATAGACTGCTTGGAATTCTGTCACTGAGCACTGTGCACATGTTTGCTGGTATTAATGTACATACATATATTTCCTATACTGTTGACTGACTGTGCCGGATGATATGTTTGTGATAACAGCAGCTGATTGTATATCTGCCATGCCTTCATGGTAACTCACTTGGACTATAGTGTGCAGGGGGTGAACCTGGGAGTGCTGATTATGTTGTTACTAGCAATGACGAGGGCTGTGGGCTACAGCGTGCCTAAGGCATGGCGGGGGGAAGTGTAGGCAGGTATGCGCTGGTGTGCACAAGGCTCGGACTTGCTGACCTCTGGATATGGTGTCTTACACTGGGATGACCTCTCCATTGCTTAACCAGTCTGGGCATTGCTTACTGCCACCCAGACAGGCGTACTCCCACTTGCTACCATATACCCCCATGCTATTTCATGTACATGTCAGTATTATACATGCTTAAGTCAGGTGTACATGTCAGGTATGACTGTTAACGAAGGTCAATGTAAGGTGAAGTGTGATTCCAGTTTAGCAGTTCTGGATAGGTTACACTCAGGTATTTGGGTTAGGTTTAGTTATGCCATACCTGTGTTGTAGAGTAGATGTGAATAGTGAAGGTGTAGGTGGTAGGTGGAGGGGGGACATTTTAACTGTATAGTAAGCCATTTAACTGATTGGTGGGGGAGCAGTAGTGCAGGTTTTCAGGGTGTTGGGATATGTATGCGAGGCAGGACAGGAGATGTCAGTGTCAGTAGTTGGTGTAATGGTATGGAGTGTTAGTTGGGGGGTGGTGGACTTCACCAGGTGGTGAGCAGCTGGTGATCCAAGTGTGCTTGAGTTTTCCCTTCATGTGTTATTTACGTGTGTAGTCTGGGACAGCTGCGGTAATACACCTGGGTTGGGAGTTCCAGATTCTGCCAATATAGTTGTGTGGAGGGTGTCACCTACTTGTGACTGTGAACATTACTACAAATGAAACAGGGGTCGATAGGTAAGTGGTGTTATTGGGCCTCACAGAGGGGTTGATAGTAGGAGACATGTCCAGGGATGTGCAGGATGGCTGATGGGAAGGTCCACAGCTGGCCATTTCTTCTACAGTGACAGCTGTGTATATACCTTGCATTTGGGGGTAGGTCTGGACACTCACACTCCTGGTTGGGGTTGAGGACAGCAATAATACCTTGTGATGCCAATTAGTTCGGCTTACATGCCTACAGTGGGGTGTTGCAACCATGTGTTCTTTGGAGTCATTTAGTGGGTTTGCAGCCACACATCTGGTTATTCTCCCCTTTGCTGTGTAAACTAGCCATTGCTGCAGTGGGACTCATACTGAGCGTGGCTGCTCATTAGGTGTCGGGTCTGCCCAATGCACACTATTGCTTACATCACTGGGGTGGTCCACATAGAGCCGCCCCAGCCAATACCTGCACGCCTATGCCCATAATTACATACCCATAGTTCCCCACCCGCACCTCCTCTTTAGCACTTTTCCTTAATCCCGGTGCAGGTCGGGTCTGGCCACACCAGTACACACTGCCCACTCCCCACTTCTCGGGACCCATCATGTATGTTGTCTTGCCCCATGGATCATCAGGCTTCTCCAACCTTGTAGTCTGAGAACATGCATGCCCTGCTGCTGGACATCCGTGTAATGCCTGGAAACCCAAATATCCATAGAATTTTTGGGTTGTTGCTCAAGGGTCATTCTTGTCTTTGTTTCAAGATTAGACTTGGCGGGTCTCTCCCACTGGTAGTATCCTTCCTGTAGTCTGGGAAGCAGTGGTTTGTTTACTTTTATTCTGTGTTTGTATGTTTCACCTGTATAGCTGGGGGGGGGGGTGATGCTACATGTAACATGTTTGTTGATTGGACCCCTCACCCCCATTGGCACAGTCTGTGAACATATATAATTCTTAACTGCTGTATCATATCCTAGCTGTATATATGTGTATATTTACACACACACACACACACACACACACACATATATATGTATATATATATATATATATATATATATATATATATATATATATATATATATATATATATATATATATATATATATATATATATATATATATATATATATATATATATATATATATATATATATATATATATATATATATATATATATATATGACGTATGGATGTATGGGTGTCTGCATATGTATATATCTATATGTGGGTATTTATATATATGTTTGTCTATGTATGTATACATTTGTACTACAGAGAGGGAGAGGTATATCTCCATGTAGTTGTGGGTATATATACACACAAATACCTCTACATATTTAGCTACATATCCTGTAATGTTGCCTGTTATTGCTGGGTACTGTCTTTCTTGTGCATACCAGCCATCCTCGTCTGCCACGTATACTTTGCGATACCTACAACTAAATCCGTTAGTGTACACAGTGTCACACATGAAATCTATTGTTAGTACCAGGAAATCATTCGTCCCATGTGGAATAGCCCGAACATTGGGTATACAACTTCTATCTACACCCAGAGTTACATGGGTACCCATGGCTATGTGTATGGACTACGGTGTGTGCCAGGCCTAGGATACTTGGGCCGAGACAACATAAGGGAAGGGTCCCAAGGGGGGGTGTGGAGGGGGGCTATGTGTGGTGGTGTGGTAGCTACGGGCCAGTGACCAGGGTAGGGATGGTGGCTGCGTGTGTGCGGCATGTGGGGGGAAGCAGAACTGTGGGTAATGAATGTCTGGGTTGAGGATAGCCTTGCTTGGTTGGGCCTGTACTGCTCAGTCCGCCTACTAGGTGGGGGAGAGGGGGATGTGAGGTCAACATGTGAAACATTACAGAGGGCTAATTGAAATCCCTATTTCAATGACACACGTGCAATACAGTGAGCTTGGTAGTGTATTGCAGGGCAGATGTGTTTGGCTGGGTGGGGGTATGCCAATTCGTACATGACGTATATTGTTTGGGGCCTCTCAAACCCATTCATGGTGCATGTGGATATACATGTGTCTGTTAATCTACCATTGCTATCTACAGATGTCTGGCCGTATATACCTCTTGGGTATATATATATATATATATATATATATATATATATATATTTGCTGACATATTTCTAACTATATCCGTATATACCTATGGAGGCATATATTTGCGTACATACATGTAACTTGCTGTGCAAATGTGCACATATAGATGTTGACATATATATGTGTAGTTGGCATTTGCAAGTATATCTGTGCATATATTTGTACATATATGTGTATATCTCTGGATATTTCATATATATATATATATATATATATATATATATATATATATATATATATACATATATATATATATATATATATATATATATATATATATATATATATATATATATATATATGGGTTCACTTCAATTCACTGAACTTTCAATTCACTGACTTTCATTTCACTGACACCATTTCACTGAAATTAATTTCACTGAAACTTCATTTCACTGAAAGTTCATTTCACTGACAACTATTATTAGCAATAAAATGGAATATTCCCCTTCCCCACTGTAGTGCAACCCTGGAGTTAGAATATATAGTTAGGGGGTGTGGGGGCAGAGCCCACATCGGGTGTGGGCACAGCCCCACTTCATTTCATATGATATTCTTACATTTTGATATAATATTGCTTAGTAAAGAAAAGTAAGTGGGGGCTGTGCCCCCACACCCCGATGGGGGATCTGCCCCGACACCCCCCTAACTATATATTCTAACTCCAGGGTTTCACTACAGTGGGGAAGGGGGCATATTCCATTTACTTTGTAATAATACTTGTCAGTGAAATGAACTTTCAGTGAAATGAAGTTTCAGTGAAATGAATTTCAGTGAAATGGTGTCAGTGAAATGAAAGTCAGTGAATTGAAAGTTCAGTGAATTGAAGTGAACCCATATATATAAATATATATATATATATATATATATATATATATATATATATATATATATGTGTGTGTGTGTGTGTGTGTGTGTGTGTGACTACAACTATAGATATGTTGTATCTGTTTAGATAGCAATATATTTGCACACACATCCATCTAGCTGTAGGTATACATTCTCTGTACTGTTGCATGACTGGACTGGATGATATGTTTCTGACAACATCTACTTCATTTGTATTTCTTATGGCTTAGTGGTAAATCCCTTTGTCTACGGTGTGCAGGGTCCTTGGTTCGAGCTCTGTAAGAGCTGGTTATTTTGTTGCTGGGCGGAACATGGGCCATTGGGTACAGAGTGATTACAGCACATTAAAGCAGTTGTACGCGGGTGTGCGTGGGTTTGCGTGGAGCTAAGCACTGCTAACCTCCGATTACAGTTTCTAACACTCAGTTAGCTTCTACTTTGCTGATTCTGTGTAGGCAATACTTTCCCCCATACAAATGCACTTAAACACGCTTATTAGTGCTTATATATGCTTACTACTGCTTATTTGTGCTTAAATCTGTCTACTAGTGCCATATTCTGTCTGACAGTGATACGTCACATGTGCATATCTTGCACTACTCCAATTCATATATTTCAACTATTTTGTGGGTCTTGCAACAAAAATATTGTTCATAACGTTCTTTGCCATGTAAAATAGACTGTGCTACAGAGGGATCCGAACCAGGAATGCCTGCTCATTGGTCGGATGCTCTACTTACTAAACTATTGCTGTTCTGCTTTATTTGCATATTTCTACCATATTTTAATACCCATGTTTCCTTCCCCAGGCCCCCGAGCTCCACGTACACAGCATCCATCCATTCTCCAGTTGCTAGCCAAACCATACCATACCTCCACACATTTCCCTCTCTGCACGTGTCAGTACTCCTCCATTATACTGTCTCGTCCCAAGCCTCAGCAGGCTCGTCATCTGTTTAGTCCACATACATTCGAACCTTCCATTGATCCTTCTACGATACTGGTGGAAACAACTATGTGACCCACATGGTTTGGTTTGTCCCACCAGGGACAGACCTGTTGTTGTGTCATGGGTAGACTTTGGTGGTCTATACTGTTTATTCCACTGGTAGCATCCTGCCAGGGGTTCGGGAAGCAGCGGTTTGCTAACACACCAGGCCAGCCTCATCTCCAGGTTCTGCGGAACCAACGCCCCAGGTGTGACATTCTGTGCATAAAGTACACCCAAACACCCCCACATTGTTCTCTTCAGTATTATGCAAGACTACTGTTCTCACACTATGTTTGGACATGCACAGTTCATTGATACACATAGACTGCTCAGAATACTGTGATTGAGCGATATGTACATTTGCTGGTATTAATCTACATACCTACATACATTTCCTATACTGTTGAATAACTGTGCTGGATGATATGTTTGTGAGAACAGCAGCTGAGTGTGTATCTTTCCAGGCTTGTTAGTTGTTGATGAAGCACCTACCAAGGGGAGAAAATGCTGAGAGGAGAAAGGAGCCACTATTGAGATTTTAAGTATTTTCTTCTGCTTTTTTGTTAAGATTTACTGCTTTGCTTCCTATTTTTCAGCATTTCCCAGCTTGCTAAAGTTTATATCTGTATTAGCAACAGTATTTAGAACACAGCTAGAGCCTGTTTATTGCATTTCCTGTGTTGCACTTAATTTAAAATCTTTTTTTCTCTTAAAACTGCATTTTACCTGATTTTGGCCCAGCACTCAAGTGTGGGGTCATTTATTGCACTACTGTGATTATTTTGCTACTTGTGTATCCCTGCTACCTTTAAGCTAAAACAAAACAAAAAAAAAATTTTGCTTTTTTCCCACTTTCTGAAATTTAAGTAAGTTCAGTTACAGATTTGCTGTTCTGAACTGTTTGTAAGTTTCTTGGAGGCCAGTGCTTGCTTGGACTAAAGGGAAGTCTCTGTGTTCACCAGTGGCAGTGGTTAACACTGAACAGCCTGCCTGTCCCTTTAGGAGTGGTCACTTCCTAGAAGCTGTAGTTTTATTGGCCATTTTGGGTCAGTTCTAAACTCCTTGATCTCTATCTCTTAAAACCCTGCTGCCTCGTGGTTTTGGCATCTTTCCAGGCTTGTTAGTTGTTGCTGAAGCACTTACCAAGGGGAGAAAATGCTGAGAGGAGAAAGGAGCCACTTTTGAGATTTTAAGTATTTTCTTCTGCTTTTTTGTTAGGATTTACTGCTTTTCTGCCTACTTTTCAGCGTTTTCCAGCTTGCTAAAGTTTATATCTGTATTAGCAACAGTATTTAGAACACAACTAGAGCCTGTTTACTGCATTTCCTGTGTTGCACTTAATTTAAAATTGTTTTTTTTTCTCTTAAAACTGCATTTTACCTGACTTTGGCCCAGCGCTCAATTGTGGGGTCATTTATTGCACTGTTGTGATTATTTTGCTACTTGTATATCTCTGCTACCTTTAAACTAAAACATAAAAGAAAAAAATAATCTTTCTTTTTTCCCACTTTCTGAAATTTAAGAATGTTCAGTTACAGATTTGCTTTTCTGAACTGTTTGTGAGTTTCTTGGAGGCCAGTGCTTGCTTGGACTAAAGGGAAGTCTCTGTGTTCACCAGTGGCAGTGGTTAACACTGAACAGCCTGCCTGTCCCTGTAGGAGTGGTTACTGCCTTGAAGCTGTAGTTTTATTGGCCATTTTGGGTCAATTCTAAACTCCTTGATCTCTATCTCTTAAAACCCTGCAACCCTCTTTTAGCGCGGTCTTGCGCACATAGCAGCATCGGGCAATGCCGCTTAAACAAGCTTAAACTATTCCCGACTCCACAAAGTCTACTCTTCACTTTTTCCCTTAGAACTGCTCTAAATCTCAAATTAAGCACTCTACTCTCATTCTAAAGCCCTGCACTTGCTCGTATAAGTAATCTCATAGGTAAACAAACTAAAGCACTACATCCTCTTATACTCCTTCAAAGCACTTGCTCCCTATTGGTTCTTTCTGATCAGTCAATAAGTAGTTCCCTATATTATTCAGGCATGTCCAAAGATCAGTTTCGAGTTTACTCTCCAGTCCAGCTGGTGAATCTGGGAATCTTGAGGCAATGTTACAACTGCCTTTTGTATACAGATCACCCTCTCCTCCTCCCAACAAGCTCAAATATATGTGAGAGATGCAACTATATAGCCAAACTGGAGGCTAAGCTCTCTCAACCTAGTACTGGCACAGCCTGTCAGGAGGAGAAGGTAGCCACACACACCACAAATCCAGTCTCACATAGACCTATCACAGCAGCAAACCAAACACATAAACACACAAAAACATACTTGGAGGCTCTAAATAAAAATCTGCCTAAGCAGCAGAGACCTCCAAAGCAGACATCCAAGCAACACCTGCCACGAAACAATATCCACGTAGCACATAGCTCACAAAGTCAGTGTGCCACACAGCCACAGCCCTTAAGGCTAAACAACACACCTAGTACACTTGTAATAGGTGACTCTATTGGCAGACACACTGACGTCCCACTCACCAGGCTGAACAAGGAGAAGGCCACTGTAAGCTGCCTGTCGGGTGCCAGGATCCGCCACATAACACAAGCACTCGGGTCACTCCAAAGCAAGTACAAGTATGACTCCGTCATTGTCCATGCTGGTGTGAATGACCTGAGACGTACCTCCCTGGACTACATGAAAAAAGACATACAGGAGCTCTTTGATCATGTAGCCCAGGCCGGTATGACCCTGACCTTGAGTAGCATCTTACCCTCACCAAGAATGATGCCACAGTATAAAGACAAAATGATCAATTTTAACAATTGGCTAAAGTATTGGTGTCATTCAAAGGGGATCCAGTGTCTGTCAGCCTGGGATGACATGTTTGACAAGCCACGTTGCTTTACTAGGGACGGCTTGCACCTGTCACCCCTGGGTTTTCAAATACTGGCTAAGGCTCTTGCCTCTCCCATAGTGCCTATTTTAGGCAAGGCTCAAAAGACAAACCCACCCCCATAGACATCACAAAGAAAAAAAACTAAGGGTAATGCTGCTCAATGCCAGAAGTCTAAACCTCAAGATGCATGCACTCGAGATTCTCCTCAGTATGGAGAATTTCGATATCTGTGCAGTAACAGAAACCTGGTTCAAGGCTCCCGAGAGCACCCCAGCACTACCAGGCTATACTTCATACCATGCTTTCCGGCCCCAAAACTTGGTCCTAACCACAAAAGGAGGCTGAGTATCCATATTTATCAAAGATACCCACACCTCCAGGCTAGTGGCACTGCATGAAGCTTCAGAGACCATCCATGTTCAACTAACAGTGGACAAAACTGCCTTTCAATTTGTAGTCTGCTACAGACCACCCTCCCAAACACAGGAACCTCACTCGGCTTTCCTGAGAACACTGGAGAATATGAAGGTGTCTCCAAACACTATTATATTGGGTGACTTCCACTACCCAAACATCGATTGGGAAAACTACTCAAGCCCAAACACCCTCGCCCAACAGTTCCTAGAATTTATAAGCTCAAATGCTATGGAACAACTGGTCACCACTCCCACAAGAGGGGAAAACATACTGGATCTGGTCATCACCAACATGGGGTCTCTATGTTCCACACCAGAGGTATACCCCTCATTGGTAAGATCAGACAATAAACAAATCTCACTGGACATCCATATTCCATCCCCACCTCTAGCCAAGGAAACCACAGCGAAGAACTTCTCAAAAGCAAACTTCACACTTCTCAAAGCTGAGGTGGAATCTTCAAAGCCCCTGGGCCAGTGGACAATATGGCCCAAAATGCAGTATCCTTTACAAAAGCATTCTATGGACACCTACAGGAATGCATGGAGCATGCTATCCAAAATAAAACCAAGACTCACTCCTCCAAAGGCAGGAGACCTGTCTGGTGGACTTCAGCCATAAATAAGCTATACAACAGAAGGAGAAAGCTACTACACGACAGAGCAAAATCCCAAAAAGGGAAGGCATCACTGATCAGTACTAGCAAGAAACTACGATCCCTCATAAAATCTTCTAAGGCCAGCTTTGAAAGAAAAATTGCACAAGACACTAAAGATAATCACAAGGCCTTCTTTAGTTATGTCAGAAACCTGGGAGGCAATTCCCAGATATGCTCTGAGTTAGTGCAAAATGACAAAAAATTCACTGAACCCACAGACATTGCCAACATCCTGGCAGAAAGGTTCAGTGCAAACTTCTCCTCCCTTCCCTCCCAAAAGAGCAAATGTCTATCCCAACAGAGTGTAGCCTTCCTGAGATCACAGATGCACATGTGAGAGCTTCCCTCTTCAAAGCAAAAAACAAAGCATCAATGGGACCAGACGGTGTCCTGGGCTGCATCTTACATGAGCTCCAAGAAGAACTAAACCCTCATATAAAGTCACTGTTCAATCTCAGCCTTACTACAGGATATGCTCCCAAGGAATGGCGTACAGCAACAGTGGTCCCACTCCACAAAGGTAGTGCCACAACAGACCCCGGAAACTATTGCCCTATAAGCCTGACTAGACTGGTCTGCAAAGCTATGGAATGTATCATCATGGAAATCATAAACAAAGACATTGGGAACCTCCAGACACTGGATCCTACCCAATTTGGCTTCATTAAGGGCATATCTTGCCTCTTGAACCTGGTTGACTTCTTTGGAACAGTTACCAAAACCATAGATGAAGGGAAGGTAGTCCACAAAGCCTACCTGGACCTTGCAAAGGCCTTTGACACAATACCCCACTCGGGCATCATAAATAAGCTCACCAGCTTAAATATCAACCCCTGTGTCACAAGATGGGTTGCAAACTGGCTTAGGGATAGAACCCACATGGTCAGAATAGCAGGTGCCATGTCAGACTCTAAACCAGTTACAAGTGGTGTCCCACAAGGCTCAGTCCTGGGACCTCTCTTGTCCGGTATATATTTCTCCTTGGTACAGGCTAACACAGGTGGACTATGGCTGACCAAGTTCGCAGATGACTGCAAACTGGGTGCTATAATCGACTCTCCAACTGACACAAGCATCCTCCAAAAGGGTCTCATAGAGATGGATAACTGGTGCCAGAGCCATGGCCTAAAGCTAAATGCCAAAAAGTGCATAGTCATCCCCTTTGGAAAAAACAAAGTGCCCACAAGTTACCACATAGGTGGTATTCCATTAAGTACGGAAGAAGTAATTAGGGACTTGGGGACACAAGTAGATAGCAATCTCTCCTTTGACAATCACGTTGCCAAAGTGGTTAGAAAGACCTTCTATATAGCCCACCTTATCATGAAAGGGTTCACATCTAGATCAAGAGGTCATTGTGCCCCTCTACTCATCACTTATCAGGCCCATAATTGAGTACAATGCCCTGTTTGGGATGTACCTTACCCGACATCTTCAGCAACTGGAAAGACCCCAAAAGTATCTCACCAAGAGGATCAAGGGGCTCAAACAGATGCCCTATGCAGTTCAGCTAAAGAAACTCCAACTCTACTCAGTTGCGTACCTCCTACTCAGAGGCGATCTGTGTCTGACATATAAAGCCATGTCCAACCCAGAATTAATGGACATGCTTCACCTCAGGAAGTCTAAATCCCTTAGAGCTACACGCTCCAGGGACCTGAACCTCAGCACAGAAATAAATAGGACATGCTGGAGGGACAGATTCATATCCCAGAGGCTCCCCTCACTCTGGAACAAAATCCCAATCCATGTCAGGCAGAGCCCCTCACTGACCCTCTTCAAGAGAAATCTTGACGAATGGATGGGGGATCGTAGTTTTACCCCTGGGATCTCTTCTGTGTCGCTGCTTGACAGAGGTACAGTAAACAAACCTTAAAAGGGCTACCTTCTGTGGCCTACTATACAGAGGCACAGTCAACTAATCTAAAAGGGTGGCGAAAGCCAAACATACTCTGGCTAGGCTTATAAATGCCTTAGGGCAGATAGCCTAGTATCAACCTATGAACCTATGAACCTATCTGCAATGCCTTAGTGGTAACTCAGACTATAGTGTGCAGAGTGGGGGGGTTGGGACCCGGGAGTGCAGATTACTTTGTTAATGAGTATGATAAGAGCTGTTGGCTACAGAGGATGTAAGGCACTGTAGAGAAAGTGTAGGTGGGTATGCAATGGTGTGCACAAGGCTCAGATCTGCTGACCTCCGGTTATGGCATCTTACACTGGGTTGGCCTCCACATTGCTTAACCAGATTGGGCATTGCTTACAGCCACCCAAACAAGCATAATCCCACTTGCTGTAGCATACTCCAGCGCTACTTCTTGTATTTAGTTCACATTTGTTGTCCGGGACAATCCAACTAAATGCTTGTCAATTGTCAATGGTGGCCTGGGGAGTGAAGCTCCACAGTAATCCCCAGCTACACATTACACATAGTACTGAGGTGTACACATTCATAGAGAGTAACAGACTTAACATAGATATGTACCACATTCTTCATGCTTAGTTCACATTAACATGTCGATATTATACATGCAAACATCAAGTTTACATGTCAGGTATGACTGTTGACATCGGTCAGTTAAAGGTGAACTGTGATTCCAGTTTAATAGTTCTGGATAGGTTACACTCAGGTATTCAGGTTAGGTTTAGTTATGCCATACCTGTGTGTTACAGTAGAAGTGAATAGTGAAGGGGTAGGTAGAGCCGTAGAGGGGGGGGCATTGTAACTGTATAGTAGGCTGTTGGTATGATTGGTGGTGAAGCAATAAGGAAGGTATGCAGGATGTTGGGATTTGCATGCGGACAGGAGAGGAGGTGTCAGTTTCACTAGTTGGTGTAGGGGTATGGAGTGTTAGTTGGGGGGGGATTCACCAGGTGGTGAGCATGTGCTGTTCCAAGTGTGCTTGAGGTGTTCCTTCATGTGTTATTTACATGTGTTGTGCAGGACAGCTGAGGTAATACACATGGATAGGGGGTTCCAGATTCCGCCAATATAGTTGGAGAAGAGGGTGACACCTACCTGTGACTGTGAACAGTAGTAGTAATGAAATGGGGGTCAATAGGTAAGTGGTGTTAATGAGGCACACAGAGGGGCAGATAGTAGGGGAAATGTCCAGGGATGTGCAGGTAGGCTGACGGGAAGGTCCACAGGTGGCCATTTCTTCTGCAGCAACAGCTGTGTATATAAACTGCATTTGGAGGTAGGTTTGGCCACTCATACCCCTAGGTGGGGGTTGGGACAACAATAATACTTTGGGATGCCAAGTAGTTTGGCTTACTTGCCTACAGTGGGTTGTTGCAACCATGTGTTCTTTGGTGTTATTTAATGGGATTTGCAACAATACATCTGGTTATAACGTACTTTGCCTGTAAAGTAGACTGTGCTGCAGTGGGGCTCATAGCGGGAGTGGCTGCTCGTTGGGTGACGGCTCGGCCCAATGAACACTATTGCTTACATCCCTGGGACGGTCCGAATAGAACCACTCCAGCAAACACATGCATGTCTAGACCCATAATTGCATACCCATAGTTCCCCCACCCACACCTCCTCTACAGCACTCATCCTTACTCTGGGTGCAGGTCGGGTCTAAACACACCACTACACACTGCCCACTCTCCACTTCATGGGACCCATCTCGTGCATTATCTCAACCTATGAGTCATCAGGCTTTCCCACCCTTGTAGTCAGGGTATGTATATGCCCCCCTTGAAAGGTCATCTCATGGGTGTCCTCCTATAACAAGACAATTGTTGGGGTGTCCCTCAAGGGATGCTGCTGTCTCTGTTCCAAGATTAGACTTCTCGGGTCCACTATACCCCCCCCCCGGTTGTATACTGCCTGTGGTCTGAGAGGCAGTGGATTGTTTACATTCTGTGTTTGTTTGCATGCTTCCCCTGTCTGGGTGGGGGGGTTCATGCCATGTGTTACACGTTTGTTGATTGGGCCCCTCACCTCCATTGGCATGGCCTGTGAATGTCATTCTTAAGTGCTGTATCATATCATAGCTATATATCTGTGTATATCTACACACACACACACACACACACACATATATATATATATATATATATCTATATATATGTATATGTCTGTATATATATGTATATATATATATATATATATATATATATATATATATATATATATATATATATATATATATATATTTATGGATCTAGGACGTTTCATCAAATGATCAAACGTCCGAATCCATAACCACCGAACACATTTTAACAAAAGAGCTTTTATCGAAAAAGCGCTTTCGTTAAAGCGTGTTTCTAAAAAAAAAACACTACATTAACGTTTTAGCAGGGGGGTGAACCCCCCATCCCCTACACCCCCTACTTTAATATTCACCCTCTGAGACCACACTACAGTGGGGAAAACGGAATTTTCCCTTATATGCACCGTAGTACGGCCTCGGCAACAGGCATACTTACGCAAAAGTGCTTCTTCAGTGAAAAGCACTTTTGCATAAGTATGCCCGGCCATCATTTGGGTTTTGAACTTTTGATCATTCGATCAAAAGTCCTAGACCCATATATATATATATATATATATATATATATATATATATATATATATATATATATATATATATATATATATATATATATGTGTATAAAAAACGACATGTGGGTGTCTGCATATGTATATATCTATATGTGGGTATATATATATATATATATATATATATATATATATATATATATATATATATATATATATATATCTATGTATGCATAAATTTGTACTACAGAGAGGGAGAGGTATACATTTATTTAGTTATGGGTATGTATGCAAACACACATACCTCTACATATTTAGCTACATATTCTGTAATGTTGACCGGTATTGCTGGATACTGTGTTTCGTCTGCATACTGGCCAACCTTGTGTGCCACATATGCTTTGCGATACCTACAACTAAATCCATTAGGGTACACAGAGTCACACGTAAAATCTATTTTTAGTACCAGGAATACATTTGTCCTATGCTTGACAACTCAAACATTGGGTATTCAACCTTCGTCTACATCCAGGGTTACATAGGTACCCCTGGCTATGTGCATGGACTACAGTGTGTGCCACACCTAGGATACTTGGGTCGGTACATCATACAGGATGGGTCCCGAGGGGGGTGGGGGTTGGGGGGCAATGTGTGGTGGTGTGGTAACTAAGGGCCGGTAACCAGGGTAGTGATGGTGGCGGCACATGTGTGCTGTGGGTGGGGGAAGCAGAACTGTAGGTTATGCATGTATGGGTTGGGGATGGCCAGGGTTGGATGGGCCTGTACTGCTCGGCCCGCCTAGTGGGTGGGGGAGAGGGGTATGTGATGTCAACATGTGAAACATAACAGAGGGCTAACCTAATTCCCTAGTTCAATGACAGACATACAATGCAATGAGCTCGGTAGTCTATTGCAGGGCGGACATGTCTGGCTGGGCGGGTGGTATGCAAATTCGTACGTGACGTATATTGTTTGGGTCCTCTCAGGCCCATTGGCGGTGCATGTGGACATATATGTTTCTGTTCATCTGCCACTGGTATCTACAGATGTCTGATCATATTTACCTCTCTGGGTATAAATATTTGCTTACATATTTCTAACTGTGTTCGTATATACCAACTGAGACATATATCTGCGTACATATATGTCACTTGAAGTGTTTATGTGGACATATAGATGTTGACATATATATGTGTTGTTGTCGGCATTTGCATATATATCTGTTCATATATTTGTATATATATGTATATATCTCTGGATATTTATGTATATATATATATATATATATATATATATATATATATATATATATGTGTGTGTGTGTGTGTGTGACTACATCTATAGATATGTTTTATCCATTTAGATAGTGATATATTTGCATACACATGCCCATCTAGCTGTAGGTATACATTCTCTGTACTGTTGCACGACTGGGCTGAGGTTATGTTTCTGACAACATATGATTTTTGCATATCTGGCATGGCTTAGTGGTAAATCATTTTGTGTATGGTGTGCATGGTCCTGGGTTCCGGCCTTGCAAAAGCTGCTTGTTTTGTTGCTGGGCAGAACACTGGCCATTGGATATGGTGTGCTTAAGGCACTTTCAAGTGGTTGTAAGCAGGTTTGTGCAGAGGTTAGCACTGCTGACTTCCGGTCACAGTGTCTTACACCCAGTTAACTTCTCCTTTGCTTAATCTGTGTCGGCAGTGCTTAACCCCACGCAAATGCACTTACACACTCTTACTAGTGCTTACATATGCTTACTACTGCTTATCTGTGCTTACGTCTGCTTACTGCTGGCTTATTCATTATAATACTGACTCTTCACATGTGCATTTCCTGCAGTACTCCTGTTCATAAAAATGATGTTATTTAGTGGGTTTTGCATTACAAATATTGCTTATACCATGCTTTGCCATGTAAAATAGACTGTGCTGTGCTGGGACTCAGACTGGGAATGTCTGCTCGTTAGGCAAACACTCTTCCCACTACACTATTGCTGACATGCTTCATTTGCATATATCATCCTTGTTATCCTCTTCAGCCTTTTGGGCTGCTTTCACCATGGCTGAGCAATGGGCACACCCGCGCACCTATGGTTAGCTGTACTCAAAGCTTTAGACAACAATACGGGGGTTTCTTCTTTTCATCTTTATGTCTTGTTGCTGTTGTACACATGGGGAACTGTTGGTGGGGATATGAGGACACCTATGAGCAGCCTTGCTCATTTATTTCCACTTTCTGCTGTTCTACTTTGCAGGGGCGTGTTTATTCTGTGTTCTCTGCTCTCAGACATGCCCCCTACACTCCTATATGCTCCGTGTATGCCTAGGGGGTCGGTCAGTGCACCTTCATTAATAAGCATGGTGCACTGCCGTCCTGCTCCTAAGCGGCTGCTTCCATGCAGGACTACACTAGTCCTGCACGGGAGATTAGTAAATCCGGGAGTATATATGTATATAGTTTATTGAATGATTTAATATTTTTTTCTCAACTTTTTTGCTAATCATATGTGATAACACCATCCTGTCACTCTATTACATTTCATTGTACTTAACACTGTTATCTAACTATTTTTGTTTTCTGGTTTGATATCTTTGTTCTTGGTATTAAACTCAATGGAAATGTTATTTAAATAATGTCAATAAATAGATTGTTAAAAAAAGAAATGCAATGATTTAACTGTAAACCACTGAAGTGGCAAGGATGTGATGTTAGCTTAACATACATGTGCCTTTACTGGGAGATTTCTGAGAGTCATCACTGAATGAAAAATGACAGTATTATGGCTACAAGAAAGTAGTAGGGGTCAAGGAAGGATGTATGTTAACAAAGAGCTTGCCCTACTATTGTGAATGTATTCATGTTAGTGTAAACATTACTTCAGCACTGCTTTACTTGGATGGACTGAGACTCTCTGTACATATATAATTATAGGATTTGTGTCACCTGACTTTTTTGTTGAGGATGGCAGGCATGCCTTCTTTGTTGTGGTGTTTGACTGATTATTACATTAAAAGATCCCACTCTGATGGACCTCCTATATATCCACAAAACAAACACCAGATTTACCTGTTCTAAAGGCTTAATCCTTGCCTGTGATATAAATGGAATCTGCTGGAGAGACAGGCATGTATCCCAGAGACTACCCTGTCTATGGAACAGGCTCCCCATCCATGTGAAGCAGAGTTTCTCTCTAACCCAATTCAAGTGCAACTTGGACAACTAGATGGGAAACCGTAAATTCATCCCTCGTTTGGCACCTATTTCTCTAATAGACACAGGTAACCTGTAAATGGTTCAGCTTCCAGGCCCATGTTTACACTAATCAAGGGTATCAGAACTTGTCAGAGATTTTGGATGCATGGCTAGGCTTAAAAAGGGCCTTGTGTTCGTTAGCCTAGTAAACACCTATGAACCTAAAATCTGTTTGTGTATCACTGTGACATATTTTTTATGTACAATAATAATGCAAAACTGGGGATCAGGGCAGAGAAAGGATGACTTTAGCCATGAGGAAAACTGCATCCTCATGGCAGCACTTAGGACATATGGAAAACTTTGGTTTGGTTAAGAGAGACCCAAACAAGCTGATAGTCAAAAGCTTGAAATCAAGTTCAATTAACATTAATGCAGTTGATGGATGGAACCACACATTAGCACAGTGCAAGAAGACTGCAAATTATATGGAGGAAGTGATAGAGCCAAAGCGAGGCAGAATTCAATTACCCATACCAGTATGGGGGGACTACAACACTTATCCCTTTAAGACCAGATGAGGAATACCTCTTTTCATTCTTGGGAATGACTATGACACAGACGAAGGTGGCACTGGAATAATCAGAGGTGGTGTGGTCACTGGCTACTACCAACATCTGCAGCAGCAACACACATCTTCTCAGGAAGTTTGATTTAAAAACAGTAACACATACTTATATAGATAATTGAATGCTGACATGGAATGATTACATTAAACACATGGCAGCCACTATTATCAGGTGAACCTTCCACATCTGCAGAGAATGCCAATGAAGTCAGAACAGTGGAAACAAAACAGTTCCACTACAGCAATTACTTTGGAGATTATCAACAGCAGAATGGCTGTTAAAGATGATGAGGAAGATGACATAGTCAACACAGCTGTATTTATGAGACAGCCTGAGGAAAGTGGCATGCAGTCCCCAGGTTTAATGACAGGATCTCTCACCCAACAACATGTTAGTAACTCTTCAGGAAGCAACAGTGCATCACAAAGTCAAGCACATGCTGGCATTACACTCATGCTTCTATAGGAGGAAAACTCATGCACCTCTACAGTATCTCCAGTCCCTGATAGACACTTTCAGTATAATGGCAGATATTCAGAAGTAATGGTATCAGCAGTGACACCTTTACAGAGAGGCATCCTGAACAGCAACCCCAGGAAAAACGAAAAGCATTGGCTACCGACAGCAAATATGCCATGAGACTTTTAGGGCTCAACACTGGTACAGAGAGTCAGCTGGAAAAGGTTAGAGTCAACCCAGGGCATACATAAGGATTTTCATCAATACATGGAAGTGGCACAGATTAGGGACAATGCCTTGGCCACAGTGAGGTGCAGTATGGTGACACACTAGTTAGGATTTACCAGACTCAAGGAGGATGGGGTACTATCTGGACATATGAGGAAAATCATATGAGACTACAAGTGCTTATCAAGACAGTAATGCAATCATTTGGGGGGGAGGGGTGCAAACACAACAGATTTCATGCAGGGCACATTAGCATTCATCTACATCTAGCAGAACCTCCCGTTCAAGGTCCTGTTCCCATAGCAGTGTCAGAGCAGTGTTTATAAGATCACATTCATCAGGTAAATCACAGCATCTGACCAACTCACCATCCATGACATCTCTCATGATATCCCCTCTTCAAAATCAATTACACCATCAGCTAGACTATGGGCCGGATTCATGAAGGCTTGCATGGAGTCTAAGAGTAGAGTAAGACTCCATGCAGCCATCATGTCTGCCGAGCGATCCAGGAACAACTGGTAGGGGCATGCAACAGAGCTCCCAAAACGAGTCTTAAACGGACAGGGCTAGGATATGCAAATTACCTCATTTGCAGCTGAAAACTATGCAAATGAGGTAAATTTGCAATCCTGGATAGCTGAACCTGTCCAAATAAGTGTAGTGTTATTTGCAGAAATGTACTCTGTTGACAACTGAGTATGGTTCTGCAAATAGCAAAATGGAGCCGTGACAGCTTCAAAAAAAGGATGCATCCAGTGGAGGAAGCATGCCAATGGCCAAAAATGCGGCCATTGGCTATTTTGACCGATGCAAAATAAAAATAAAATAATTTTTTTATCCCGATCGCCGAAGTTTAAGCATAGTGCAGCGCCGCACAAACGAGGTGTGCTCTAAAAACCAGAAAAACAAGAATTAATAATCCACAAATGTGGATTTAATAGTAATACCTAAATTATAATGCAAGGGAATGGCAGTCCAGAGACAACATGGCTACCGAGTAGAGGTTGCTAAGGGAGGAAGCTCAGTCTAAGACATGTAACCAAGCATTAGTAGGCAATCCTATGCAAATGAGGGTAAGCATAGTGAATCCCAAGTTTACATAGCAAATGAGCACAGTCAGTGGAGTGAAGGAGTAGGATAAGGAGAGTATCAGAGTAGAATATAGGTGATATCATGGGGGGGGGGCATGTATGTAAAAAGTGAAGCTCATTGCAGCAGAGTGGCATGTGTATGCTGTCAGTTGCCCATCACTGGAAGAGGTGTGTCAAAAGGTATCCTAGCTAAAGTCAAGAAATTGAAGGTGTATGCCGTGGATAACACCAAAGTTTCTTGTAGAAGTGCTTGCAACGTGTATGCACGTGTGCTCGCATGTGTAAAACCGAGTAAGACTGTGTGCATGCGTGTGTGCCTGTGTGCACGCGTTTAAGCTGGAGTAAGCATGTGTAAGGTTGTTTAAAGTTGTGTAAGTGTGTATGTGCCCGTGTGCACACGTTTTAGCAAGAATAAGCAAGTGTTAGTCCGTGTAAGCATGTGTGCGCTCGTGTGAGCTCGTGTGCGTGTGTTTGCTCTTGTTTGCGCAGCGCTGCCCCCTGAGGAAGCAGAAAGGGAAAAGGAAGCACAACAAATAGTAGGAAGTTAACCAGGGAGTACTAGCAGAGCTAGCAGGTGAAAACAATTAGAATCAGACAATTACATAGGCAGTACACTAGCCCAGCCCAGCACTTAAAACTCTGCAAACAACATTCCACTATGTTTCCCTCAGAGACACTCGAACACTGCAGTAAGCTAATAGAAGTGAAAACTGAAAAAGCTTTACTGACACAAAGAAATATTAGGTGCTGCCATTGCTGTTATAACGTGACATATGCAACATGCTGAGGGTGGTGACAATGCAAATGCTGCTGGACAACCCACAGTGAGGAGACGGAGAAGAGTGTACAGGCCCAGGGTAACCTATCAGGGGCTACATGAGCTGGAGATAGTGGAGCACTATAGAGTGGACAGAGACCTCATGCAGCAAATTGTTGAGCTGTGGAGGCCACACCTCACACACAGAACCAACAGAGGGGAAGCCATCCCAGTGGAAACCAAGGTATGTGTTGCCCTAAGAATATTAGCAACAGGTACCTTCCAGAGACCAACTGGTGATATGATGGGGATATCACAGACTTCAGCATCCAGGGTACTGCACCAGTTCCTGGATGCCATGTCAGCACATGTCGGTGATCATGTATACTTCCCCAATTCCCGTGAGGTACTGGCCAGCAACATGTGTCACTTCCAGCAAATAGCGGAATACCCTGAGGTAGTGGGTGCAATCCACTGCACGCATATACGCATCAAGGCACCAGCCGGTGAGTGGGGTACGGTCTACTTTAACCGCAAGGGCTTCCCCTCCATCAACTGCCAGGTTGTGTGTGATGCCCAGGGCATAATACTGAATGTGTGTACTGGCTGCCCTGGAAGCTGCCATGATTCCCATATTTGGCATCTGACACAGCTGTACCAGACATATGCCAATGGGGACATCCCTCAAGGTCCCCTAGTGGGGGATGCTGGCTATGCACTGGAGCCGTGGCTGATGACATCCATCAGAAACGCACACACACCTGAACAGGAACGCCATAATGAGGCACACGAACAAACAGAAAATGTAATTGAGCGTGTGTTTGGGCTGCTCAAGTCATGGTTCTGGTGCCTGGACACATCTGGTGGAGCCTTGCAGTACTTACCAACTACATGTACCCAAATTGTCATGGTATGTACTATGCTACATAATATGATCCTGCGAAAACAGCTGCAGCAGGACCAGCATAGGCCTGGGTCAAACAGCCCCCCACCATTGCTAAGGCCATCACAGGCAGAGCATGACTCGGAGGAGGAACAAGCTGAGCCTGCCTCAGTAGGCAGAAGGAGGAGTGCCCAGTATGCCCTGGCCTTGGCAAAGAGGCAACGCATAGCACATACACTGGCCCAGTAGGAACCCTGGAAATGATACCTCTCTCCGACATGCACAAAGAGTAAAAGGGATGCCTAACATGACACTACCTGTCCTCAAACACGTATAGGGAGTGTAGTATGTGCATCCGACATAGGCAGCCCTGCAGCACCACCTGAGGCATGATTGCCATCTGTTAAGCAATATAAAGCAGTGCTAAACAGCTTTCACCACCAATCAGTATATGTAAACAAAATTGCACACACTAACTAGCACAACTGTGGTCAATGTTGACCAATATTGACCAATGTTCAGCAATGTTGGTTAACATTGAGCAATGGTCTAAGTTGGGCATGTCTGAACAAAAGCCAACATGCTCATATTTGCCCACTGGCCCGTAAGCAGTCATGTCTGCTCAATATGAATATATAAAGCAATGACAGGCCTCGAACCCAGGATACTGTGCACTATAGTCAAAGTACTGAGCCACTAAACCACAACAATATGTCAGTGGTCAGTCTGTATGAAGGAATGTTGATAGGTCTATGCAAAGTATCTCATGGAAACCCTGCAGGCATAGCATAATCCCCGTCAAGTTATGACACAAAGGTGAGCCCTGCAGTAAGAATAGAACCTGATCTTCAACACAAAGATAGTATAAATGTCAAGTAATGCTCATGCTCACACACATCTACAAATGTAGTGGACCTCAGAAAGCAACATAATGAAAGGCCACACTGGGCATGCTCACACACTTGAATAAATGAGACAAATGTCAGGCAACAAAACAATGAAAGGCAGAACTGGGCATGCTCACACACTTAGGCCATGACTGAGTACAGCAGTGGGCCACACATATCCAGCAGTTGCATGTGTTAACCCAGGAACCTCACACTATCCACCAATCTGCCTTGTGCACACAGTTAAATGACAACAGACACATATATAATATAGAGGAACCCTGTCAAAATCAAATATGTTCTGCAGATACTTAGGTTGTTTATAGAAAGTGGGAAAGCAAAGAAGAAACAAAACCTGCAATCAGTATCATCAATAAACAATGTGCGTCCCAAACACTATCACAGGTCCAGAGGCTGATATTAGGCTATCTGCCCTAGGGCATGTTCAAGCCTAGCCAGAGTGTGTTTGGCTATTGCAACCCTGTTAGATTAGTAGACTGTGCCTGTGAATAGTAGGTCACACAAGATAGCCCATTTACATTTACTTTAATGTGCCTCTGTCTAGCAGGGACACAGAAGATATCCCAGGGGTAAACATATGATCACCCATCCACTCATCTAGATGTCTCCTGTAGGTGGTCAGTGGTGGTCCTTGCGTATGCTGGACTAGGATCCCATTCCACACTGAGTGGAGCTTCTGGGATAGCAATCTGTCCATCCCGCATGTCTTATTAACATCCGTGCTGAGGTTTACATCCCTGGAGCATGTAGCTCCAAGGGATGTGGATATCCTGAGGTGGATCATGTCCATGGAATCTGGGTTTGACATGTCTTTAAACAACAGGCACAGATCACAGGCAGTAAGCGACTGAGTATAGCTGGAGATACGGTCACCAAAGTGCGCAGGCCATCTATGTGAGTCCCTAGATCTACTTGGTGAGGTAATCTATGGCCATTACAGTTGCTGCAGGTGTCGGGTAAGGTACATACCAAATGGGGCATTGTATCCAAGCATGGGCCTGATGACTATAGGGGCACAATGACCCACTTGATTTAGATGTGAAACCTCATGGGATAAGGTGGGCTATATAGAAGGTCTGTCTAACCACTTTGGCAACGTGATTGTCAATGGCGCGAGTACTAAGTACTCGTGTACCCAAAGTCATAACAACTCCTACCGTACATAATGGATTACCACCAAAATGGTAATGTGTGGGCACGTTGTCATTCCCAAAGGGGATGACTATGCATCTAATGGCATTCAGCTGTAGGCCATGGCTCTGGCACCAGTTATCCATCTCTGTGAGACCCTTTTTGTGGATGCTTGTGCCAGCTGGAGAGTTGATTATGGCACCCAGTATGCAGTCATCTGCGAACATAGTCAGCCATATCACTCCTGTGATAGCCTGTACATCAGAGAAATATTTACTGAACAAGACAGGTCACAGGACTGAGCCTTGTGGGATGCCACATGTAACTGGTGTATAGTCAGACATGGCACCTGCAAAATTTACCATGTGTGTGCTAACCCTGATCCAGTTAGCAATCCATTCTGTGACATATGTGTCAATATCGAAGCTGGTCAGCTTATGTAAAATGTCTAAGTGGGATATTGTGTTGAAGGTGTATGTGAGGCCCAGGTAGGCTGTGTGGACATCTTTCTCTACATCTATGGACCTGTTAACTGTTTAAAGAAGTTGAACAGGGTCAAGAGGCAAGATCTGCCTACAACTAAGGCGAGATGTGTAGGATCCAGTGTTTGTATGTTCCCGATGTCTATGTGTATAACTTCCATGATGATATGCTCCATAGGTTTGCAGACCAGGCTGGCTAGGCTTATAGGGTGACATTCTCCATGGTCCACTGTGCCACCACCCCTGTGGAGCGGGAACACTGTTGCTGTATGCCATTCCTTGGGTACACATCCAGTAGTGACTCTGAAAAGGAACAATGACCTAATGTGAGGGTTACATTCGTCATGAAGCTTGTGTAACACACAGGCCGGGACACTGTCCAGTCCCATTGATGCTGTGATGTCAGGGAGGCTATATCCCGTTGGGATGGACATTGGCTGTGTAGGGGGGATGGGGGTGGGGACATTTGCACTGAACCTGTTTGCCAGGATGTTAGCAATGTCTGCGGGTTAGTGTATGTTTTTTCAATATGCAGTAATTCACGGCATAGCTTTGAATTTCCATACAGGTTCCCGACATAACTAAAGAAGGCCTTGTGATTGTCCTCAGTCTCTGGTGCAGATCTCTGTTAGCAGTGGCCCTTACATGAATACATGAGTGATCATAGCTTTCTGCCAGTACTGATCAGAGATGCCTTCCCATGTTGGTATTGTGCTCTATCATGTAGTAGCCTCCCCCTTACATTGTATGGCTTATGAATGTCCGGGGTCCACCAGACAGGTCTCCTGCCTTTGGAGGAGTGAGTCATGTTGTAATTTGTGATAGCACAATCCATGCATTCCAGTAGGTGTCCAGAGAATGCGTACGTAAATGAATCAGCCATCTGAGCCGTAGTTACCACTGTCCCAGGGTCTTTGTAGGATACCACTTTGGTTTGTAGAAGTGTGACGTCTGCTCTGAGAAGTTCTTCACAGGGATAGCCTACTATGGGTGTGGGGATGGGATATGGATGTCCAGTGAGATAAATGTATGGTCTGACCTCACCAATGAGGAGCATACCTCTGTTGTGGAACATAGAGTCCCCATGTTGGTGATGAGCAGGTCCAATATGTTCTCCCCACTTGTGGGTGTGGTGACCAGGTGTGCCATAGCATTTGAGTCTATATATGCTAGCAACAGTTGTGTGAGGGTGTTGGTGCCTGAGTAGTATTCCCAGTCAATGTTTGGGTAGTTGCAGTCACCCAATATAATGGTGGTTGGAGAGACCTACATATCCCCCAGTGTTCCCAGGAATACTGAGTGTGGTACCCGGGTTTGGGAGGGTGGACTGTAGCAGGCTACAAACTGAAAGACAGGTTTGCTGACTGTCAGTTGCACATGAATGGTCTCTGATGTTTCGTGCAGTGCTAATAACCTGGAGGTGTGTGTATCTGTGATGTATATGAATACACCCCCAGTAATGTTGGCCGGTCTGAGTCACGTGTCCGAAAAGCATGGTATGAAGTACAACCTGGTAGTGCTGTTGTGCTGTCGTGAGCCTGAACCAGGTGTCTGTCACTGCACAGACACCGACATCCCCCATACTGAGGAGAGTCCTGAGTGTGCATTTGAGGGTTAGACAGCAGGTGTTGAGCAGCATAACCCTTAGTTTCTCTAACCTTGTAACGTGTATGGAGGTGGGTTGTGTCATGAGCCTTGCTTAAAAAGGCCATTATGGGGGTGGCAAGAGCCTCAGCCAGTATTCAAAAATCTAGGTGTGACAGGTGCAAGCCGCCCATAGCGAAGCTACGCGGCATGTCGAGCATGTCATCCCAGGATGACAGACACTGGATCCCCTTTGAATGACATCAATATGTCAGCAAACTGTTAAAAGTGATCAGTTTGTCTGTATACTGTGACATCAGTCCTGATGAGGGTAAGATGCTACACAAGGTCAGGGTCATACTGTCCTGGGCGACATGATCAGAGAGCTCATCTATGTCACATGTCATGTAGTCCAGGGAGGAACGTCTGAGGTTATTCACACCAGCATGGACAATGATGGAGCCATATATGTACTTGCTGTGGAGTGACCTGAGTGCATGTGTTATGTGGAGGATCTTGGCACCCGGCAAACAGCTCAAAGTGACCTTCACCTTGTACAGTCTGGTGAGTGGGACGTCAGTGTGTCTGACAATAAGAGTCACCTATGAGAAGTGTAATAGGTGTGTTCCTTTACCCTAAGGGCAGTGACTGTGTGGCACACTGACTTTGTGAACTATGTGATATGTGGGTAATATTATGGGGTAATGGCTGGTTGTGTGACTGCTTTGGAGGTCTCTGCTGCTTAGGCTGAGTTTATGTAGAGCCTCCGATGTGTGGTAATGTATTGTCTGTGCTATCGCTATAGGTCTATATGAGACAGGAGTTTTGGTGTGTGTGGTTACCTTCACCACCTGATAGACCGTGCCAGTCATGGGTCAAGAGAGCTCAGCCCCCTGTTCGTCTATATAGTTGCATCTCTCACATATATCTGAGTTTGTTGGGAGGTGGAGAGGATTGTCTGTGTACATGAGGTAGTTGTAACATTGTGTCAAAAGTCCAATAATCACCAGCTGGACTGGAGAGTACACATGACACCGACCTTCGGACATGCCAGGATATTATGATGACATACTCTGTTGACCGATCACACAGGATCAGTAGGGTGGTAAGTGTGTAAAAGAGCACAACAGGGGTGTAGTGCTCATGTTTGTCACTGTTTTTGAAAGATCATCTGTGAATGAGTCCAGATAGAACCATGACACTGCTTCAGATATGTCATAAATAGCAATGTAGGAAATCCTTCTACGTGGCACACCTTATCACAAAAGGTTTCTCATCCAGACAAAAAGAGGTCATTGTTCCCCTCTACTCATCACTCATTAGACCCATTATAGAGTACAGAGCCCCTTTTGGTATGTACCTCACAAGACATCTACAACAACTGGAAAGGCCGCAAAAATACCTTACAAAGAGGATTACTGGCCTCAGACAGATGCCTTATGTAGACCATCTCAAAAAACTCCAAATTTACTCCGTCGCATATCGCCTACTCAGAGGCAATCTCTGCCTAACATACAAAGCTATGTCAAACGCAGAGCTGTTGGACATGCTCCACTTAAAGAAATCCCAATCCCTCCAAGCTACACGCTCTAGGGACCTAAACCTTGTCACCACAATAAAGAGAACATGCTGGAGTTATAGATTCCTGTCCCAGAGACTTCCCATACTCTGGAACAGACTACCTATCTATGTCAAACAGAGATCCTCATTAGCACTCTTCAAGAAAAATCTTGATGATTTGATGGGTAATAGGAAATTCACCCCGGGGACCACTTCTGTGGTTCTGCTTGACAGGGACACAGGAAAATAATTTTCTTGGATGGTGAAAGCCAGGGTACCTTTTTGGCTAGGCTTGTATAGGCCCTAGGGCCAATAGCCTAGTACCTACCTATGAACCTATGTACCTGGGTGGCCACAATGCAAGATCTTTATACTCTTGTTGCAAGGATTTTGGAACAATCACTTTAGGACCTTTCATGATGATACTATTGTCTGACAAAATCTCATTTCTGTATGGAAAATAAGGTTGCACTTCTACTGGTAAATTAGAAAGCTTTGAAGGACATATTTGACTGATAAAGTGGTTGTGTTTCTGGAGAAATGGTTCTGAAGCTGTGTGAGTTCTGAGCTCATCATGATTTGTGGAATCAAAATGTCCCACTTCCATGACTTTAAAATCAAGTTGCTCATTGTTATATTGTTCTGAGTTTTTTCTTGGTGATCTGGATAAAGTATCAGCAAGATAAAGAAGTTTGCCTTTTGTGTAAACAATATTGAAATTGTACTTCTGCAATTTGAACATTATGTGTTGCAGTCAAGCTGCAGCTACATGCCTAGGCTTTCTTAAAATCATAACTAATAGTTGGTGGTCACTTTCAATATGGGTACATTGAGCATAAATATAATCATGGAACTTCAAACATGTAAACACAATTGCCAATAACTCTCTCTCAATATGGGTATACTGCACCTCATTTTGGGGAAGAGTTCTTGATGCATAGACTACTGGTTTACCCCCTTGAAGAATGACTCCACCTAGACCAAACTTAGAAGCATCACAGGAAAGATTAACTGGTTTGTGAACATCATAGTAGCTGAGAGTTGGTGGGTTAGCATCTTTTTGTTTCATGGCATCAAATACTCTTTGGTGCTTTTCTGACCATGACCAAATTACATCTTTGCATGTCAGCTCTCATAATGGTGCTGACAGTTTGCTTAAATCTGGAATAAACTTGCCTAGAAAGTTGACCATGCCAAGAAAAGACTGTAGGGCTTGAACATTGTCTGCAGCTGACATCTCTAGAGTTGATGTTTGCTTTGAAGGATCTGGTCATAAACTTGAACTGGTAAACAAGTGACCAACATAAGTAACTTCTCATACCCTGAATTTGCACTTCTGAGGATTTAGCTTAAGATTCACTTCACATTCTCTTTCCAGAACTTCCTTGAGGTTTATGTCATGTTTGACTTCACCATTGCCTCCTGCTGGAATATCATCTAGTATAGTAGCACACAGATAGCCAGAAAAAAATTGCTCCTTTGCACGCTGAAAACTTCACTGACAAAATTTATTCCAAATGGCATTCTCAGAAATCTATATTTTCCAAATGGTATACTGAATGTGGGTAACAATGAAGATTTTTAGTCAAGCAAAATTTGCCAAAATGAACTCTGCATCTAAGACAGAAAAAACAGTGGCGTTTGTCATGAGGGCATCAACCTCTCTAACTGTGCGCATTGGATGATGAGGACATTTTAATACTTTGCTCAGATCTCTTGGATCAATACATATTCTTATATTATCTGAGCTTTTCTTATGAGCTACCACCATGGAGGATACCCATTCAGTAAGTTCTTCTACTGAACAAATTATTCCTAGCTGGACCATTCTGTCTAGCTCAGCTTTTATTCTGTTCTACATAGCTACTGGAATGTTCCGTGCTGGTTTCTGATAACTGTGCTGACCTCTGGGTCTAACTTCAACTAACACACTTGGTAGTTTGCAAAAATGTCAGTATACTCATAAAAATATTTTAGGGAAATTTGAGCTGTTGTCATTCAAGATTACATGGTGAACTTCTTTATTAAATGAAATTAGTCCAATTTTCAAACTGTCTCTGAGGCATAATAATGACTGCACATGTCTCTTGACTATGAAAAATTGCAAGTCATTGCTGTTCCCAGCAGAGTAACATGAAAGCACCACTGAGCCTTCAGTTTAAATCTCTTCACCACCATAAGCAAACCAGCTTCACACACTTTGTCAAATCAAGTTGTTCTGCAGCTTTTACTCTAGAAAATGTTTTGGGTAACATAACTTTGCACTTTGAGCCGGTATCTACTTTGAGTTCTACAGGACTTTCATTAATCCAAATAGTGCAAAAGATCTTGTTCTTTGCCCACAAATCTACTGCATTCACCAAGTGCAGACGCACCATCAACATAAAAAGTAGGGTTGCAGCTTTCTAATTAATAAACTTGCCTCATGGAATGTCCTCTTTTAATAAAATGATGTGCCTTATTTGACTTACAAAACCTTTTGAAATGATTCCTTTTATTGCAAGAATGACTCTGCTGACCAAAAGCTACGCACTTTTCTCTTTTGGGTTCATGATTAACACAGCAATTAAGACAATTGACTGTAAAGCTGGGTGGGGACACATGATATGACTTTGCTGACTCATCCTTGTGTTTCACTAAGCATGCTCTGGAATTTGCTGGAAAAACTCTGGGTTTTCCAGTGACTGTTACAGGACCTGCAGAAGCTGCCATGTGCTTGGGCCTGTTTCTTTTAACCACAAGTTGCATACTATCAACATGGGCTTTGTCAGTGTGCCTTCCACAACTATTCTCATTTGTAAGAATACTTGTGTGCTTTTCTGTAAGTGCGTATATCTGACAAATCTCAATGGCCTTATTCAATGTCAAATCACTGTCTCAAAGCAAAACATTTTTCACTGTGTCATTATTAATACCATACACAAGCCTGTCTTTTATCAACTCATCTCTCAAATCACCATATCTGCACATTTTAGCCTTATTTCTCTGAAGTCAGTTATATATGCTGCAAAAGGTTCACCAGGCTTTTGACACATTGTGCAAAATAAGTGGCATTCCATTGTAAAATGTATTTGGGGGTTATACATTTCTCTGAATTTGCATTTTATGCATGCTGGTTCTTCATTTGTTTCAGCTGGTACTACAATATGGTGGTCTTCCACCTTTCCTGCAAACACAGCAGGTACATACACAAATGAATGCTCTCTTTCAATGGCCTCTGTACAAGCTACATTAAGCAGAATAAATGCTTTTGTATGTGCGTCTTTGTCAGAAAATGCAGTCTGTATGAAAATATTGTATTCCTGCTCAAACGCTGTCCAATTTTCTGCAATATTGTTATCAAACACAAGTGGTGCAAAACCCTTCTGCCATGCCCACAGATTATAGTAAAACACAATGCAGAATGGCCCTTGTTGTTATGTATAAACATTCACACACACCAGGTACTTGTAATAATATTCAAATGCACAATAAACTCTTTGAAAGACTGCACTCTGTGAAATATGCTTTGAAATAACTGTAGTTTGTGAAATATTCTTTGAAATAACTGTACTCTGTGAATTAACTGCAGTGTAATACTGCACACACTTGCAAACACTTTACACACTTTGGATACTTTGAATAGCTTTAGTTAATATGAAAATGTAGCACATAAAAAATACTGTTGTTTTTCTTTTTGTATATTTTATGTGATCTAGATATTATTTCAAATATTCTTGCAGTTATTTTGAATATTTTTATCAATATGTCACAATTTTGGACATTTAATTTAATACGAAATTCATTTTGAGTGTTCTGAGTGCTTTGTTTTATATTTATAGAGAAAGAGATCATTTAAGCAGGTTTTAGTACCTGGAATTTGTTTCTGGCCTGTTTTGTGAGTTATTTCAGCAGTAGGGATGATCCACTCCTGTATATTCCTCCAACTTTAACCGGTTGCTTCATGGCTGTAACTCTGGATCCCATTCTGCATCATGTCACTCTTCTTATGTGCATTAAGAAGAGATTGAGGCTTGGGTGTTTAAGTATTTTATTGTATAGAAACACATCAGGATGGATAGCAGTAACATTGAACTTAAAGTATCTAACTAACAGACTACATACATGCATGCTCTCACTCTGGCTGCTCACTCAAAATGGCACTGTTGTTTGCACATATACTTATATGCATGTACTGGCTAACTGGAAAGCATCTTAAAGGTATATCACACACACTGATCTACACTGGTTATGAAATGATTTTCAAGATCACTCATATTTTTGAGAAAAGGGTCCAGATTTGTGGTAATGCATGCTAATCTGTAGCCTTGAAATGTTTTTACATTGTGCTTAGTTTTTCCTGGATGCATGCTGTCTCTGTAAAGGAAGTAGTTCACTCTAGGTTTCCTGTATAAGTTACTATTTAAGTTTTCTCTGCCTTTATTAATATTGACAGTCATATCCATGAACTGCACTGACTCCAAGCTAATATAAGTGGTAAATTTCAGGAAGGAGATGAGTTACTGCTGTAGTGAATAAACTCAGCAAGTTTATGTTTCTCACCTAGCAGTAACATTGAACTTAAAGTATCTAACTAACAGACTACATACATGCATGCTCTCACTCTGGCTGCTCACTCAAAATGGCACTGTTGTTTGCACATATACTTATATGCATGTACTGGCTAACTGGAAAGCATCTTAAAGGTATATCACACACACTGATCTACACTGGTTATGAAATGATTTTCAAGATCACTCATATTTTTGAGAAAAGGGTCCAGATTTGTGGTAATGCATGCTAATCTGTAGCCTTGAAATGTTTTTACATTGTGCTTAGTTTTTCCTGGATGCATGCTGTCTCTGTAAAGGAAGTAGTTCACTCTAGGTTTCCTGTATAAGTTACTAATTAATTTTTCTCTGCCTTTATTAATATTGACAGTCATATCCAGGAACTGCACTGACTCCAAGCTAATATAAGTGGTAAATTTCAGGAAGGAGATGGAGTTACTGATGTAGTGAATAAACTCAGTGAGTTTATGTTTCTCACCTTGCCAGACAATAAATACATAATCAATAAACCAAAGGTAGCTGGTCATAAATCTCCAGTATTCACTTTGCAACACAACTTCCTCCTCCCATTTGCCTAAGGCTACATTGGCCAGGCTAGGAACCATATCTGCACCCGTGACAATCCCCCTTGTTTGTTTATAAGCCTGGCCATTGAAATTGAAAGAAATTGGAGCATCAAGTTTATTAGTTTTCCCAAGTCTTCAGTTTGCCCTTTTGTAGCATTGTTATTTCTGCTATAAAACTCTGTAGCTGCTAAAATAGAGTACGTGTGTGGTAACACAGTGTATAGGACTTCAACGTCAATAGTTACCAATATGCTTTGTTCATTCACATACACTTCTTTTATTTTTCTTAAAAAAATCAAGTGAATCTAAAGAAAAAAATTAGTTCTTTTCAGCAAGAGGCTGTAGAATAAAATCTAAGTATATGACAATGGCCTCTCATATGGAACCTCCACTTGCAATAACAGGTCTGTAAGGTGGAAATTACCTATTCTTTTGGGGTTTGGGAATCCCAAAAAAACAAAGTAACTTGGGGTGAGGAGTGTTTAAATACACAAAAAAAGTTTTCACTAATAAGTTCTTTATTAACCAGTGTGGTTAGCTTACCTTCCATTCTACATATGCAGTTTTAAGATCCTCAAAGGAATATTTAGAATAAAATTCAGGTGTGTTCAGCATGTTCTCTATTTTCATTATATAACAGTCAGTGTCTGTAACCAGTACTACTAGCTGATTACAGAAAGAAACAAAGCTTGCAACATTAAATGTTGTTTTTTTTTGTGGTTGCAGCTGGGAAGACAGAATGTACTTCTCCCTGATCTAAGTCTGAAAACCACCCTCAGCTTTAAGATGGGGATTCTTTCTTTATCAACTGCAGCAAATTGCTTGCTTAAAAGTGATTGGCTTCCTCAATAGTATCACATGAAGATCACTAAAGCTCTTCAATCTTTACAGCAAATACAATACCAGCATTCTTTTCTGAATGCTGGTGATGCATTAAAGACTGACCAATATCAGTCAATCATCCCCCTTAACATTTTGCAGCTGGGCAGCAGCCCCCTTCACTTCACTCTAGTTTCCCCTCTTAGAGCGGTTTATTATTGAGGCTGAGTGTGTGGGTGTATTCAAGTTTTTGAGTTATGTTTAGAGTAAGGGCTGGTGATGGAGACCAATTTTTTTCATTTACGTAGGTACTTATACACTCTCTCATCTGGCAGCTGCAGTAGTAGGGGGACAGGTAAATCACCAGGGATTCCAAATGGAGTCTATAATGGATGGAGTCCCAAGAGTTGAGTTAGAAATGTCGACTCATGGGACAGGTCTTGCTTCCCAGCAGTATGATACCATTGGGTTTCATATCATACAGACTGGACAAAACTGTTGGAGGGAAAAAATTCATGGAACTGTCAGGGCATTTGAATGTCATTAGAGTAGAAAGAATAGTGGTGCTGGATGAAGTGGGAATTAAGGATTTAGCAATCACACAAGCAGCTTTAGGTAAGTCAAGTTTTCAAAATTTATGGATAGAGCATAGGAGAACTGAGCACTAGACTTTATTTATTTTATTGCTCTGACTCAGGGAAAGATCTAGTTTGTTAGTTATTTAGTTAGTTAAATTTGTTTGTTTGTTTGCTTGTATTTGTTTACTGGGATAGTTCACTGATCAGTGCTGACCAATTTTGATTGAAATACACAACAGTTCACAACCAAAAAGTACAGAAATGTAAGCAATAGTCGAAGCTAGTTACATATAAATAATTGTGTCTATACATTCTAGTGAACAAGCATAGTGCAATATACAATCAAGCAGAGTGTAATGTACAATATATATGCATTAGTTTCTAGGTCATTCTTCAGTGAATCTTGAGAGAGGAGAAAAGACGTGGAAAGGATAGTCTGGAGTTTGGGAATATTTTTCTTGGAGGCAGAAGTAAAAATTGGGAGCCCATATTCAAATTGAGAAAGGAGAACGTCTTTGCCAATGGCTGCTCTGGCTGCTTGGGATAGAAAAGGAGAGATCTTTTTAGCCCAGAAGAGGAAGGAGTTTATTTTGGTTCTCAGTTTGTCTATGCTGAAAGTTTAATGACTGATCAAGCTATATTCCAAGATATTTGAGGATGAAGGTTGTCTCCATGGAATGGTTGGGTACATCAAAGACAGTTAAAGAGTCACGTGCTTGCTTACTTTTCTGTGGAGCACCAAAAAGCATAGTTTTTGTCTTGATGGGGTTGAGAAGTAATTTATGTTTTATGAGCCATCGGTGGAGCTCATGTAAGTCTGACTGGAGTTGGTATTGAATATTGGTGTGAGAGTGACCTGATTGGTAAATGACCATGTCATCAGCTTAGAGGAATACGTGGGAGATGAGGGAAGTCACAAGGAAGTTGTTTAATGAATATGGAAAAGCGGAAGGCAAGAATGGATCCTTGTGGTACACTTTTGGTAATATGAACAATTCCCTAGAAATATGGAAGATGTATAAAGGAAGAGGTGACCAGGCTTGACTCTAGAATGATGGGAGATTTAGCAGATTCATAGTAACAAACAAAATTTTGCACTGGGAAATAAGGAATCCTCACATCTGGCTAACTATTACAGTGGATAAGGTACAGTCAGTCCTCTCTGGTTGGGAAGAACAACATGACACCAGGTAAGCCATGTTATGCCTTTAAATACAGACCAAACTCAAAACAATAAAATGGAAACAACCTAAAAAAAAAATCTTCAAATGGAGCGATAATCTGCACACTTCAAATTTAATAATAGTAAAAACAAATCCAGGTAAAGCGTTTTTCGTCCAGTTTAACAGCCAGACTTCATCAGACCAATTGCCATTTAAAAAAAAACATTCTTTGTGCCTTTAAATACAGCAGATATTATTGGTCAGCTTGCAAGGTCAGTCAGTGGTGAGTTACTTCTGGCTTTCAAGTGTTTCAAAAAGGTGGGGTACTTGTTAACAAAGGTACCAGTACCCAGGAATTCTGGTGGGGGGTTACATAAGGAACTTATGGGTTCAGGACAAAGTCTCCTTTATAGGATGCCAGGTAAGAATACCCATTAGTGGCAAGGATTCAAGAACATGAAGCTCAGTTACATATCAGTAAAATGGAAGATGTTGCAATTTGATACTTCAAGTTTGAGACAATTCAGGGTATTTTTTTGGGTTTTGTACATAAAAATCTCCAGGAGAAACCTCACCTAATACACCATTTTCATAAAGGGAGGTTCCATCTGTAAAACCATTGACAAGAAGGTCACAAAAGTGCAATTAGCATCTCTGTGTGATGCAGTTGGAATAATGTGGGCCAATGGGGCCATGCCTGAACCCTGGACTTTGAAATTAAGTATAAAGGCAGTCTATCGGTTGCTCCCATTCATGTAGAAAATTATTTGTTGGAGATTTGGTCATATGACATGTGTTATTATGATAAGACCACACCAGTGGGTTGTGCAGTAACCTGTACCATCCTTGAGAAGGTTAGTACAACCATTCATTGAATGTGAAAGATGTATGAGCAAAGGAGGATGGGCAATTCACTGTTGGGATGCTTTTTTCCACAGCAAGAAGGAAGAGAGACAGATCTACTGGTACAAGGATGTATGATAAGCTTGTGATCATTTAGGTTTTTATTAGCAGATAATAATTTGGAAGTTACAACAAAACATATGACCATTTCTTGGTTCACAAGTGAATATTTCCAGTGATTCCTTCTGGTTGCAATAGGATAAACTTTTTTTCCTCCCTGAAAGGCTTCTTACTGATGGACTAGGAGAGGTTTTCTCTTTTAATAAAACTCAAGTTTGCCACATTGTACTTCTATTATTCTTTTTTCTAATTAATGTAAACAAAAATAAGTTGCTGATAGACAAGAATGACTGCATTTGCAGTAAATCCAAAGTCAGGAAGGAAGGGTTATGCCTGTCCTTGTGATGTTAAATTTTGCTTGTAGGGTAATGGCTTTAGGAAGGAACATTGTCTAACCTGGGCACTATGTTGAAAAGGAAGGTACCGAAGCACCAACAAGGAAAAGTTCCTGCATGGGTCAAGGAGGAGTTGGATATATGGTATAAATGAGGTTTGGTAATAAACCAATTTTTCCAGGGACATCTTCAAGGGAGGGGGGGTCAGATAAATATAATAGCATGTATTAAGAAGGTGGGGGATGAAATGGTTAAATGGGAAGGAGGCATGATTGGGAGGAAATGAGGTAAGGGTAGGAATGGGGCTTAAGGAGTTTAGGCTAGTCTAACTGAGGAAAGAATATTTTGGCGTGAACTTGCTATACCAAGTAGTACATCTAAAAAGACCAGTATGTTCTGGGTGCATCCAGTAGGCTTTGTGTGAAGGTTGGTGGGCACCGAGGAGCTAGTGGTGGGTATGTATAGGGTTGGAGGTCCATGTATCAATTTTATGGTTGCTATAGTTTAGTTAACAGGATGTTAAGGGCTTAAAAGCTGTGGGTAGATGCCTTAGCGTGGGTATGGATAGCTATCTAACTATATATATATATATATATATATATATATATATATATATATATATATATATATATATCCATTGGTTGATACAACAGTGGCATGGTTTGATGGTGCTGTCAGTCAAGGCATGTCAGGTGATGGCATGTCACTAACCTTGTTTTGTTTTGGTGAGATTGAGCATTTTAGGGTTCTGGTGGTACATGGTGCTTATGCTTGTGTGGTTTTGTCTAACTTTGGTTTAGTGTTTTGTGGTGCATTTGTTAGTTGATTACTTGGGAATCAGCCTGGTTGGGCCTTTTAGCAGATGGATAGGGTGGTTGATGGGGATTTTCCATTTTTTGAGAAATGAGGCATATGTGGTTTGGTTAGTGGTTGGTGGCTTGTTGGATGAAAGGACAGATGATTGAGGGGATGTTCAATATTTGGAGTTTTCCTGTTAAGCTGGCATAGGAGGTTCAGCTGGAGTGGTTGAGCATTAGGGTTCATTTACATTTGTTTAGTATGGAAGTGATATGAGGTATCAATGCCATGATGGTTGTTTAACTGTCCTATTGTTTATATTGGATAGTTGGTGTGATGGCAGAACTGCTATCAAATTGAATTTTGAAAAGAGACCTCATCGGGTTATTATATTCATTGGGGGGTAAAATGGGGCTACACTTTTGCATGATGGTATGCAATTGCCTCTGTGTGGTTTCAAGTGTCATTGGGGTTATAGCTTGGTTGTTCACTTGGCTGTTAATGACCTGGGAATCATTATGAAGTTTTTATTGGTAGATATGTAAGTGAGCATTGAGCTCATACTGTGGTCATGCTAGGTTAGGAGATTATGGTTTATTTTAGCATTGAAGAGGGGTCCATGGTTTGCTTTCAGATGTTTAGGTAACTGGTTATTTTGTTTTTTATGTGATAGGGTTTTGGGAGGTAATGACACAGATCCAGTTTTGGTTAGAGAGGATGGGGTACACCAAATGATGTTTGGCTTAATGCCTTTTAATGGTGATTAAGTTATTGGAAGTTTGGTCAGAGAGAGGGGGGACAGCCTGGTCAAGCTGGTGAGCAGAGAAGAGGGGCAGGCTGCACCATGTGTTGCTTGTAATTAATAAATACTGGTTAACAAATTATGGCTTATGGAAGTTCAAAAAAAGGTCGTCAAACATCATTTGATGTGATGCATTTATTGAAGGGGACTGGGACAAATGAGGTTTGGTAACAAGCCAATTTGTCCAGGAACATCTTCAAGGTAGGGGAGTCAGATAAATATAGTAGCAGGTATTAAGAGGGTGGGGGATGAAAGGATTAAATGGGAAGGAGGGATGACTGGAGGAAATGAGGTAAGGGTAGGGAGGGGCTTAAGGGATTTAGGCAAGTGTAACTGGGGAAAGAATCACATTTTGCCATGAACTTGCTACCTGCCCTCCCTCCCTCTCCCTTTTGATGGTGGAATAGTGGGGATTGTGGTTATTATCAGTCTAGGTAGGGTGGAGAAGAGGGGCAGGCTTTCCTCTTCTGTTCCCCATCTGGTGTTGTATGCTCAATTCAATGACTTAGGAAGGAAAGAGAGCAGTTGGACGCTGCTTGATAAGTAAAATAAGTGAGCAGAGGTAAGCTGCTTATTTGGTTGGATGTGTAATTCAATATATGGCAAATGAATGAGTGGTGGTACGCTGCCTCATAAGTAAGCGAGTGGTGGTATGGACGCTGCTTACTGAGTCAAGATGAGTGGGGTCATGCTGTCGTTAATGTTACATGGATGTTATGCTCAACTGTACTATGTGTTGAATTAATAAATACTGGTTAACAAATTATGGTTTAGGGAAGTTTAATAAAGTTCGTCAAACATCATTAGGTGTGATGTGTTTGGTGAAGGGGACTGGGACAATTTTTTTCTAGAATTTAGAGGCATATAATTTTGGAATCAATATCAACTCCTATTTATTTCCATTTCTATATGGGGTCTATCTAAGAGTCACATCAACAGTGACCAAATCACCCAGAGTCAATGCTTATATCACCAAGTGGCTAGCCCAAACTTGAATATATGCAGCTAGAGGTATACGATTCAGAAGTTATTGTGATGGCAAACAGTTTGCACACCCCTAATTAAAGGTGTATTGATGGCTGCTACATTCCTTGAATTAATGTAAAGCCAGGTGGCTTTAGTGTTTTTGTGAAGTATCAGAATCTTAGCAAAAAAAAAAAAAAAGTAATATTCGGTTCTGTTCTTCTAATCAAGTAGTCAACCATGTGATATCCAAGATGGTTTCTCATGTGTTGTCAGTCCAGTTAAAATGACTCTGATTCTGCATTGCTTGAAGCTGACTATATCATTTACAAATAGGCAAAAGGCAGCTAAGGAAAATGGCACATCTGACAACAAACAGATTCAGGGCTCCTGTACCACAATCAGAGGAAGAGTAGACCACCATTCTGGGCAAGTTATGCCCTCTGCATAAACAAGTATAAATCTGTTGGCTTCATTGCTGTCTCCCATTTTCCTGATTGGCAGTAGTTTGCTTTTTTTCCAAGCCATCGCATTGAAGCTTTTCAACATGTTTAGACAGATGGGATAATAAGTTTCATTTTTATTGCTATATGATTATGGAGTCCAGTCTTATGAGCAGGATCCTAGTGTGACCAGAGTACAGCATAAATATCTGGTGTAGTATTATTCTAGCCATACTCTTATGCTAACAAGCCTGCTTGTATTACTCACTAATATTGTTCATTGCATGTTAAAGCAACCCAGAACAATATATATTACATTCTCTTTGTTAGAGTGTATATTGCAAATCATGCTTAGAAATTATTTTAAGAAATAAATGAACTGCAAATGACAAATGTTTGAACTTTTGACTGAATGCAAATTAAAGAATATTCAACAAAGCTTCAGAAAGCACTTTTAATTTATATGACAGATGTAATGTGTACCAGTAGCCTTCACATTCTGTCATCTTCTTGTGACTATTTTATAACTGTCATTGCCACTACTGATCCCTTATTCATTTTGCATGAGGTTTGTATACATTATTCTTTAACAGGAAGCTTTCTTAAAAGAACTGGTAACTTAACTTCAGTGATGAACGCTATGACAAATAGTTCTGAATGTTGTTTCCTCTGCCTTTGTAGAACCTATGAGTCTCAGCAAATCGAGTCAGACAATGCTCCTCAACTGCAAGTGAAAAAATGCAGTCTTGCCTAGTAATCTCTCATTATTAATAAATAAAAATTACAAATGAATGAGATGGACTACACTTTGATTTTATTGAGTTTGGTCAGGGTTGGCATGATTTATGCATGTATTTTTGTTCCGTCAGCGCCATTATAGTTTGAGTTATGTTTCAACTAGTATATGTCATATTGTGCATTTAATGAGTGTATGAGTTGAACATTTTTGCTTTTTTCCCCGTTTTATTCCCATTTATATGTTTTGCTGCTTTCAGTAGTTTCTGACATTTTTCCCAGTTGTAATTTTACCACTATAACTCAATAATCTGTCTTCTTCCTCATTTAGATGGATGCTCATCCTGTTCATATGGAATTTCAGTAAGCCACGGATGAGTTACAGAATTCCCCCACCTGATGTTCTATTAAATCCTAGCCTACAGACCCTGCTGCCAGTGGTCTTTACTCTGTAATCTCTCAGTGCAGTCCATTTTTTTCTGTATTCCTCTTGCATGGCTTCCTTCATGAGGTAGATTTCTTAGATAGTGTAGATTAAGAAGTCTTTCATACTTAAGTAAGTTCTGTCTTAGGTGACTGACTCCTGTCAAGGTTTATATGCCCCTCTGACAACACCTTTAGCAAGTCTTGGCACACAATTTTCCTTTTGATATAGAGAAAGCAGATTCATCCCTCTCCGTTTGGTTGGCTTGCATGGATAATTTCTCCCTTTGTGTTTTCACTTTCAGCTTTATTGACAGCAGCTGCCAATTACTATCACATCTAGCTAAACTGCAGATGATAAATCACACAATTCTTTTCCAATGTAATCACACTCAAACACACTCATGCACACGTGCACACACACACACACACACACACACACACACACACACACACACACACACACACACACACACACACACACACACACACACACACACACACACACACATACCAGAAGATGAATTCTGCATATGTGATGAAGTCCAAAACTGGCGTGCATTAGGTATGCAGTGAGATATTAACTATTACAGAAATGTCTTGTTAAATATCATGTCTGCAAAGAAGATGAAATGGCAAATGCACTAATAAAGCTAAATGTTTCAGAACAAACATTGATTTCTTAAAATGCACAAGATAGTCCTGGTTTAAGGTGAAAAATATTTTACTGTCCTTAAAAATTTTATATGTTCACTAAGAATTACAATGAAAACACACACAGTTTTGTATTACAATTCTTAGAAAATGAAGATTAAGTATAGAAGAATTACACAGTTGTTAAAATCACTGTGGGTCTTTTTTGCTTCTCTCATGATTTGCACTTTTTTCACAGTAAGTTGTACTGCTACTTACCAAATGTGCATGTAACTACTTCTGTTTAGCTCTGCTTTGGGAGAATAGTGAAGCAATGTAGATGGAATCATTAAAGGCCTAATATGAAAGTATCTGCAAAATGGCATAATGCTGCCTTCAGCAATTACAATCCAAAAATAAAATCATAGCATATATATTTACAATTAATTTGTATGTCTAATTTGTATCAGTGTGTGCATGCTTTTCTTGTTTGAGTTAGAGGTGCTGAAAATGATGTGCATTATGAGTGCTTACTTTATGCACTGTGCATACTGAGTATACTTTTCAGCAGCTAGCTGATATTCTAATACAATTTCAGCATACAATAGCATTAAACTCTACTTTAATTAGTGTCCTCAAAATGGTATTAAAGGAACATCACATATGGTGGCCTCTTATTGCATAACAACTTTTAGGATACTAGTTTATCTTTCTGTTGTTTGGTTATAAACCAGGAGAGGAACCAAAAGAGACCACATGGCATAATGTTTAAGGTCTTCGCCTCCCATGCACAAGGTACAAGGTTTGATTCTGACCTCTGACCAATGCCTGCTTGGAGTTTGCATGTTCTCCCTGTACTTCCATGGTGTTTTCCTATGTCTAAAAATCATGCTGAATGTTTCCATCCCAAACTCACTAATGAACAGATCAGACTCTACATAGTGCCCTATAGGGGAACAGTTGTACAGACCAACCACTTTGGGCATCTACTTTGTGCACAGTATCCTCAAGATAGGAGAATACAGATCACAGACTGTGCACCATGGTAGGGCTAGCCACTTGGTGGTCTAAAATATGGCTCTAGGTGATTTAAATGGGCATGGATAGTTACCGGTGATAAGTGGGTTGAGGACCCGACCTATAATCTCAGCCTATGCCCCACAGCAGGGTTGTGATAGTGAGGAAAAGAGTACATTCAGCAGTTGCAGGACCTATGTTGGTGTTAATAATGGGGTGACTTGAATGCACATATCGGGACAGACAGAACAGGATATGAGGACTGCCTGGGCCAGGAATAAAGAAGGAGAAGCCATTCTAGACTTCTGTCTGGCAAATCACATGGTTCATGAATGTACATCTCGCGGGACACATATATGAGGACTGCCTGGACCCACATGGGTGAGGCAACAGGAATAAAGAAGGAGAAGCATACTAGACTTCTGTGTGGCAAATGGCTTGATAGTAGCCAACACATGATTTAGAAAGAGAGACAGTCACAAGATCACATACAAGAGCAGCCAACATGCAACTCAGGTGGACTTCCTCCTAGTAAGGAAAAGGCACTGGGGTAGAATCCATGATTGCAGAGTCATCCTCAGTGATATAGTCAGCCTACAGCATAAACCAGTAGTTGCCCAGAATCAGGTATGGAAATAAGGTACATAAAGAGGTGGTGCAATGCAGACGTCCAGGAAGTCATCAAAAGAAAGAAGGAGTGCAGGAAGAAGTGGGAGATAAAAAAGACTGACAAAGCTAGGAAGGACTACTGGTTTGCTAACAAAGATGCTAAGAAAGAAGTTGCAATAGCAAAGAATAGGGCATCAGAGGTACTCTACCAACTGCTGGAAAGTGACTCAGTAAAGGGCACAAAGAAACTATATCAGGTTGCAAGGCAAAGATAGAAAGATAAAGAAGATAGTCGGGCATCTTTCATAAGAGATGCCAGCAACAACCTGCTCACCAGTCCACAGGACATCAAAGGCAGATGGAAGGCATGTTTACAGCAGCTTCTGAATGAAGAAAACCCCACAGAAGCTGTACTTTCCCAGAAACAGCCTACAATGAGAGACGAAAGTGTAAGAACAGCACTAAGTAAGATGAAGTCAGGGAAACCAGCAGGCTCAGATGAGGTCACAGCAGATATGATAAAGATGCTGGGTGAGATAGGGGAGAAATGGCTCCTGAGGGTACTAATAGCAGTGTGGAGAGAAAGATGTATACTACATGACTGGAGAATAAGCATATTCATGCCAGTGTAAAAGAACAAAGGGGACATCCACAACTGTGAGCAGTACAGAGGCATCAAACTTCTACCACATTCCATGAAAGTTCTGGGGAGGATGACTGATAAACGGATACGCAGAGTAGTAGAATGTAAGATGGGAGATGAGCAGTTTGGATTCAGCTCAGGATGCAGCACAACTGACCTGATGTTTGCATTGAGACAGATACTTGAAAAGAAGCTAGAGAGGAAAAGAGAGTCCAACTGGGCATTCCTACACTTGGAGAAAGCATATGACAAGGTCGCAAGAAAGCTGATCTGGTGGTTTGAAGTCCCAGAAACATTGGTAGAATTAGTACAGGTTATGTACAAGGACCCAATGATTCAAGTGTGAACAGCAGTCGGCCTCACAGAGGGGTTCCCAGTGGGAGTCGGTGTACACCAGGGTTCAGCTCTGACCCCACATACTGGTGATGGACTACATTAGCAAAAAGGTTGGAGGAGACAGATCAACAAAGCTGCTGTATGAAGACAATGTGGCAGTACAGGCAGACTCTGAGCTAGAGCTTCAGCAAAGGATAGGAGAATGGAATGCAAATCTGAAGGCCCATGGGATGAAACTAAGCACAGATAAGACAGTGGTAATGGCAGCAAACTGGGGAAATCAGAAGAAGCTGAGAACAAAGCTAGAAGGGAAGATAGTGGAACAGGTAAACAGCTTCAAGTATCTGGGAGAGGTTGTTGAGGACAAGGGTAGTCTGAATGAAGAGGTCAAGGCTAGACTCAGAGGGGCTGCAGCCAACTGTCATAGAGTATCAGGTGTGGTCTATGATAGAAGAATGCCAAAGAAGCTGAAAAGTAACGTGTACAAGACAGTGGTGCGACCAGTACTACTGTATGCTACAGAAACCTGGGGAGTAAAGGCAGAACAGTTGAAGAAGCTAGAGATGATGGAAATGAAGTGCCTGATAAAGGTGGTAGGATGCACACTGTGGGAAAGAAGAAGAAGTGAGGACATAAGAGCAGAAGCCAAAGTAGCTCCAATTGCAGAAAAGACCAAAGAGAACAGATTACGGTGGTTTGGGCACATGTGTAAAAAAGCAGAAGACAATCTGGTGAGGAAGATTTGGGATAGACAGGAAGAAGGTAAGAAGAAGCAAGGATGTCCAGCAAAGAGATGGATGGATTGTGTGAAAGAAGATCTGCGACAGTCAGGCATGAGTGTTGAAGAAGGCAGGAATGTGGCACTGAATCAAGAGAGTTGGCGACAGTTAACACGTTACCCTGACCCCATGTAGAAAAAATGGGAAAAAGGGAGGCTGATGATGATGATGAGGATGTTTGGTTATAAAGACTGATTTGGTGCTCAAATGCGGGGGGGGCAACCATTATTTACTTACTTATTTATATGTGTGTGTGTGTGTGTGTGTGTGTGTGTGTGTATGTATGTATTACCTAGCTATTTATTTTTGTATCTTAACAAAGAGATATATTGTTGTGATGTAAAGATACACCATAATATCCAGAGAAGCCCTTTCTACTGTTCCTACTTTGGAGGAACCTTATTTCAAACCTTATTTAGGCTCTCCCTAATTTTGGATGCATGCCACTATTTTCAGTCTTGATTTACCTCTTCACACATTTCTGTGAATCCCCCTCATTATATGTGATTTTGGAAGCTGTCTTGTATTTATAAAACCACATTACATGACCAACATAACAATGGCAACAATAATTTAAAGAAAGAGGGCACACATCTTACAAACCCCATCTTCTGAAGTGAATAAAAATGACCTTGTGTGGTTTATTATGATACAGTTTACCACCGGGAACACTGTACTCAGAGCAAAAGCCAACTACTATATCACTAAAATAAGCACAGTAGGGGTAAATGGAGAGGACGAGGCTCAGAATAAATCCAAAAAAATTATTTTAACCACATTCCACAGGGCAATATACCAATGAAAAAAGGAGAAAACTAAATGCTTTAACTTTATCACCGCGATTTTCGTCCTCACGAAACTAGGACTTCCTCAGGTTACAAAGCCATAGTAATTGCGGTGTTTATATATTCTAAATAACTAAATTATCCAATTAAAATATATTGCTTAAAGGTGCAGGTTCCCTATTGCACTATGTAAACTGAATGTGTGCAAGTTCATAGTCGAAATTAAATGCTAGTTACTATAAACTACTAATGGGACTCTATATCAAAAAATATATCATTTAAACAATTCTGTACAAAAACTACATATTATAATACAGTTCATTAAAGTTAACAGATTTTATAATGGCTGTTTGATAATTGCTTATGTTTTTCCATAATTTTTGTCACGCTTTGTTTTTTTAAACCATGTTTCTAAGTAGTATCTCACATTCCTACTCATGTGAGAAGAGTTATATGATATTTGGTATTCAAATGTTATGCTAGTTAGATGTCCAGATTTTTACCTGGATATTCCTATTTTTTAAGGGTCTTTGTTGTTATTTTCAACATCTGCAGGTTGAAAAATATGATACAGAGTTAATACCAGAAGCAAAGCTGTTATATGGTTACAAGAAGTTAATGCCAAATAATGTGATCAATTTTAAAATTATACCACAAATTGAAACATGCACTAAAATGTGCATAAAGCATATTGTTTAGTGCATTTATTTACTCATAAACTGTATCAGATTTCAACATTTTAGAGATGGGCACAACACACATAATATGCAAAAACTCATGCATATCATACACATTTATGAATATAAACTGCACAGAATCACAAGAACACACACATACACATAAAAACTCACATTTTGTGTAAAAGAGGGTTAAGAAGTGAAGTAACTCGGACTGGAATTCGGTTTGTTTTTCTCTGCATGTAAGTCATGGTACTGACATATACTAAAAGATTATCGGTAGGGAAGTATGCTGCAGTTAGAATAATATCTACAAAATATAGTAGTAAACATCATAACTAGAGAAATATAATATTCTATATGCATCATCACATACTACAACTTATTTTACAGAAATGTATGCACTTAGAACTATTTCTTATACCTATAAAACAAACAAAAAGAATGCAGGCCTTATTGAAATGATGAAAAAGAAAAAGACTGAAAATACAAGAGAAGAGTACATCTCAAAGATCGCTGTTCTCCTTAAAACTTTAACATCAAGAATCTCTTAGAAAACCAAAACGATACAGGAATGGTTAATGAAAAATGTCAAAAAGTGGTTGTTGTAAACAATGTCAATATATTCGTGTGAGGTTGCAATGTTTTATTAAAGTTAATTTTGCACAGGTTTTTGTAAAGAAAACTACAACTGTGATACTTCTAGCGTGGCATATGTTTCCATCTGTGAAACTTGTGAGGTGTTTTATATAGGGAAAACCTCAGAAATTTTTATGCACTCAGATCTACCATCATGTATACAGCATAAGTAGAAACATTCTGTCAATTGTGATTTTTTTTTTTTTATATTAGAGAGAATAATCCAGTTTTTTTTTTTTTTTTGGGGGGGGGGGTTGTAAAAAATACTCTAAGAAAAGAGTTGTTTTGGCAGTTGTATTGTAATGCCACTTCAACTCTGGGAATAAATGTATCATTTTCTGTAATTTAAAAGATAAAGCAGCTAGGCTGTGGTTTTACTTTATTCATGGATGGTATTATTATTGTTTGAATTTTTTAATTTTTTTTGATAAGTTGTTTTGTGTCATGTGATATGTCTTGTGACTTATTTATTATGTGGGAATAGGACTAATGTTATTTCTGATGAAGCCCATGTGAATTTATATAAGAAAATACCTGCATAATTAAAGTTGCTATCACTTTGGCATTGACCATCAGACTGCATTCTTTTTGTTTTCTTGGTGTATAATTTCTATTATTTATACTTCTTATATGGTATTTATACAATTATCTCCCTTAATATATAGTTATTAACATACACACACACACACACACACACATATATATATATATATATATATATATATATATATATATATATATATATATATATATATATATATATATATATACACACATATGAGTATATATACATGCTGTAACATGGTGTAAAGTATAGTTTAGTCATTTTCTATGTATAACTTTGCATTTCAGCAATTGTTGTGGTCCTTTTTTGCTATATTGGACAGTATGATTACCCCTTTAAGGGCATATACCTGATATTGTGAGGAACAGCCTTCTGGAATAAGCCTGTGAGTATTTAAAGTATGAGCTACTAAGGACAAATTGGATGCCACAGATAGAAGTTATAAAGTACGTGGGAGAAATTTGTGAAACGACAAAGAATTAGCAATGTGGGTGTTGACTCTAGAAGGATTTGAATCAGAGGAATTGGGTTGCCAGAAAAGAGTACTGCATATTAAATGTGTGTCTCACCAGAGAAGAGAAACTGTGATTTTACTCTGATATTATTCAGCACCAGAGGAACTGTAGCTTTTAAACTATAGACCAGAGTCCTGAATTTCAAAGGAAAACCTAGTACAAAGCTTCTGTTGCACAAGCTATACCTATATGTTTAATGGTAGGCCAGTTAAATGACTAGTAGAGTTAAACACTTGTCAACACTTTAACAATCTCCATCAGAGTAGATGGATAAAACCATAACTGTGACCCAGGTGATGGAATTTGAATTGTAGCACAGGCATGTGTTGAATCTGACAAGGGAGAACAGAGGACCAACAAGGTTTTGCCTGCTTGCCTGTGTTTGAAGAGGGAGTGGCTTGCACTGCCACTGGCTAAGGCATTCGTGTGGTTCTGGTGGAGATCAGAATTACAAGTAATGGTCAGTCTAGGCAAGCAAAAGAAACATGGGTAGCATTATTCTTAAATGGGTAGAGGAAGGGAATGTCTACTTTATGTTTATAGCACCCAGTGGCCTGTTTGAAGTGTTACTGACACACAGAATTAGGGACTTCTAGTAATAAAGCAGTACTTTCCTTTGCAGCTATGGTGGCTATCTGATTTATTTGTCTCCCACATCGTGCACTTCACCAGCAGCTGGTGACAGAGATCCTGACCAGCAGGGTTATAACCAAATATACAAGTAATAAAACATACATGGATATACTGAGATGTATTAGCTTCATGGGATAACTTCACACTACCATTAATGTCCAGCCAAATACAAAGAACAACAACTGAGTTGCAAAAAAAAAAGAGTTTTTAGACCACAAACAATAGTTTAGTCCACATCTAATAATGACTACTAACCCATATGGTTGATAACCTCTCTTGTTATGTAAAGAATTCAAGCTTCCACAGACTTATATTAGTATTGGCATACATTACTATCAGCATCACCAAAAAGCTTATATGCACATATCATCAGCATAACGTGACATAAAAATTGCCACTCTCATAATTTTGAGAAACTTTATTCTAAATCTACTGGGTCCAAATAGTAGGCACATGACTAAAACATGATTCAGACACTAGCCAACATTGTTTTTTTCAAGTAGTCTTATAGAATTCTCCTCCCCAACTAACCCAAGTCCTTCACAAACAATAATTTACTTCTTTATCTCATTATAAATGTCTTCACTAGAATATCCTCTTAAATCAGTCCAGCCCTTAGAGATCACCTCCTTATAACATTATCTATAGTCATGGTCAAACTCAATCATACCACATTTCTCCATTTCAGGTCAAGATCCCAGAACAGATTTGAACAGCTGCCATAATCTCTTTCATCTATAACACTGTTGATTTCAATATAACTGCTAGTGTACTTAATAACAGCCTTATTACTCTAAAAACAACCAGTTACATCCAAGCTCAGTATATCTAACAACATTTCTTGAATGAAAAAGAGCTAAAAGCCCTCTTTCAACTCAAAGATGATGTCCAGTCCACAGAGAAATATTACAGTAGCTATTCAATAAAAAGGCAAACTCAAAGTACTCTGTAACACAACCAGAAAAGCTATGCACTGTCACAAAGACATGTTTCTCTGGAATAGGCTGACTTCCTTACTAACTAAACCAAATAATCATGGCTGGAAGTTAAGTTACTTATCAAAAATAAACATCAAACAAGCACACACACAGAGCCAAACCTAATGCAAACTCCAAATTAGATAACTGCTTTTCCACTATTCTACCAGTTCAGTTACTCTCATCCTTTAAATTCAAGCACCTACACTCTCCCATCCAAAATTATGACATCCTTTAATTCTATTTAAGACGTTATCAAAATTAAATAGAAAAGCAGCTGTACCTTAGAAAAATATAAATCCCAAAACATGCAAGAACTTTGTGGTTGCTTAATCAAAGATTTTAAAGATCATCATCAACATCCCCTCCAATACATTTACATCTTCTCAGTACTCTGCTCATGCTTACAGAAAAATATCTCCATATAAAGGAATCACTAGTACCTTCATCCAATTTCAGATCAGTATCCAGCCAACCTAAATAGAAAAATGTCTCTGCTTGCAAACAAGGATTATATACATGGATGTCTTTCAAGGTATTCACATGCGTTTTTATAGGATATAACACCCAAAGGTGAATCTGAAATCTGGCAGGTGAAACTCTTACTATTATAGACAAAGCCATACTTAAAATAACATTTTTTTTCTTACTAAAACAGGTCCAGGGTAAAGAAATGACAAAGGATGTTATGCAATGTATCAGTAAAAGAAATGGTTTATTAATTTGGTTAAATGTTGAAAGTAATGAAGACGCTTCACAAAACATAATTTCAGGAAGTCCTGCTGGAGAATCATTGCAACACTATGATATGTGTGTGCAGAAGGAGAACAATCAGGAAACTCGAACTGTGGAAGAAACTTTTAATCACGAAGAGAAAAGTTTAAGGGAAAACCTGCTGGATTTGATGGATACATACATCACATATATGAGACTCAGAGGATTAAATGAGACATGGATTGTTAAACAATAGCAAACCAAACTAATAAAGTAATTGGAACTGTAAGGAGAGATCCATACAGATCCATATGTTATAACAGAAATTAACATAATACATTATTGAGCAGCAAATATAATAACAGATATTACCAAGAAAGCACAAACTAGTAAAGGAAAATAAACAACTGGCCTTAATATAATCAGGGAATAAAAGATTCATGTGGAACTAAGGATATCTTTTGCTAAAAAAACAAACAAAAAAAAAACAATGTAGACCTCTAAAAAGAACAGGAATCTTCATATGGCATGTAAAGATTACAAGAAAACATTTGACAGTATCCTGCATTCCTAAATTATACGATCTGTTGCACACTGATAAATTTTATTGCATTTACTATGGAAAAAGAAGCAAAACGCTTTGCAGCTAAACCAAAAAAGGGCAAGTTGCTATTCAGGATGTGAGAATCAGGCATGGGATATCCAGGATTGTTCTTTGTTACCATTACTATTTGGCAATGCCCTTAAGATGTTTACTCAACAACCTGGGTCTAGGATTTAGTCTGAAAGCAAGAAAATCATCCTGTCAGAAGATATCTCATCAACGTTTTATCAATGATCAAGCACTGTATAATTCATCAGGTAAGCACCTGAAAGAACAGCTAAATATTAAAACCTTCTCAGATGATATAAGAATGTAATTTCATCTGACAAATGTGCAAACGCCATATTTCAAAGACGGAAATTGAAGAACTGAGAAACTATGAATGAATGTAATATAAAATATTTGGAACCAGTGGTCATGTTTAAGTATCTGGGAATAGATGACTGGGTGGCAATACAGCATGAGCAAATGAGAACAAAGCTTGTAGAGAATATCTAAGAATACTGAAAATAATATTGAAAACTGCTTAGACATCTAGGAATAAAGTTCAAGCTATAAATTACATTGTAGTTCCTGTTAACTTATATATTTGGGGTAATTTACTAGCCCCCAAAAGAATTGGAAAAGCTGAATAAGAAAACAAGAAAATTACTTCATGTAAGACAAATGATACAAAAGAGAGAGAATCTGCCAAGATTAGGCATGGGCCTTCTCGAAAATGATTACACATACAGATCAGGGACTGCAGGAGTTTGTGTGTGTGTGTGTGTGTGTGTGTGTGTGTGTGTGTGTGTGTGTGTGTGTGTGTGTGTGCGCATTTACTGGCATCATCAGATCTGAACACAGTGACATGTCTAGAACATGAAGAAAATCAGTCTAAAATGACATCTTCACCTAGGTTATCAGAAACATTTAGGAAACAAGCAGACATTGAAATCAATCAGAAGTGAACAAAAAATAGGCTGTAACAGATAATGCACAAAAGCAAAACACAGAGTATAAAGACTGAGATCAGGAAAAAAAACAAGAAATGGAAAGATTACAATTATAGTGTCAAGTATAAGGAATTAATAGAATAAAATTCTTGATGTTAGGTGTAAATCCCTATATCACCTGCTGGATAATTAGCTGTCTCACTGATAGGACCAAAGAGGTTAAGATAGGGGAGTCTACCTTCACAAAATAGCCAGTGGCTAGTGGGGTCCCCCATGGCCCAGTGGTCCAGGATTTACTTCTCTGAAGTTAGGACCATCGCCAAGGGTTACTGGCTCACCAGCTCTGTAAGCAAGTGTGAACTAGGCATAGTCATAGACTCTCCCAATGACACAAATACCTCCAGGAAGGCCTGACACAGACTATTAGCTGGAGCTAGAGCCATGGTCTAAAACTCAGAGCTAAGTAATTCATACTAGTATCCTTTGGGAAGATGGCTACCATTGGAAACTGCCACATTGATAATATATCCCTAAGAGTAGCCCCATTGATCAGAGATTTGGCAACACATGTAGTCAGTAACCTGGCCTTTGACTATCATGTGTCTACAGCAGTAAGGGAATCATTCTACATTGCACACCTTATAATCAGGGGTATGGCATCTATGTTTGTGGATGTCACTGTTCTGCTTTTCTCAGTCATTATCAGACTAATCATTGAGGACAATGCCCCCCTTTGGTATGTAACTGACCAAGCATATGCAACAAATGGAGTATCCACAGAGGTTTCTCACAAAAATAGTACAGGGAGTTAACAACATGTCCTACGTCGTCTCTCTTAAAGCTCTATCACTGTACTCCTTCTCATACAGACTGCTGACACACAATCTGTGCTTGGGCTAAAAGTCCTCTGATTGTACTCTGATGTATCAGAACTAACATTCTAGAGACTTAACCATTTTTGCAACATTCACAGAACATATTGAATGGACAGGTATGAGTTTCAAACAGTACCTCTTCTCTGGAGCAGGCTTCCTGTACATATAAAGCAGAGTTCCTTCCAAACACAATTCAAATGTAACTTGGATGAGTAGATGGGATATGGGAAATTTACTCCTGGTCTGGCACCTATGCCTCTAGTAAACAGAGGCCACCTGTAAATGTCTGACCACCCATGCTCAAACCTAATTATACCCCATAAAGTAACTCAAGTGTACCAAAATTGTCTGATACATCTAGGAAGCATAGCTAGGGTTAAAAAGACCTAATGAGGTCATTAGCCTTGTAATAACCTAGGAACCTTTGAAGCTATGAATAACCACATATTGATAAAGAGTTGACACATACACATAACTGTCTCAGGTGAGGTGACTTTAAACCAAAAGTTGAAAGGTTAATACTGTTAGCTCAGGATATTGGACTGCACATTTGATGATTCATAAAATCCATAGAAAAGGTAGGAGATACAGAAAAAGGTAGGTTTTGGAGTACAGAACTGGAAACAATTAATTGTTGCAAGCAGAGATACAGTCATGGATAAAGGTTTGTATACTAAAATATGTAATAATGTGGCAAGGTTGTTACACTGAAGGCTTTGTAAACATTACAGCATACAGGGAGCTGACTGGCATTGAAAACATGAACCACAACATGGGGAAGTAATGATCATATGGGATCATCCCATACCAGCAGCTAAGAGAGTAGAAGCAAAGAAACCACATACTGTAGTTCAAAGGAAAATGACAAAATCAGCATTAATTATCAAAACTGATGCACTTTATGACTGTCAGCTTATGAGATGAAGGACACACACTTGGAAAATATCAAGCCATTCAAGTAGAGTCTAGAGAAATGTAGATACGGATGTATAGGTAGTTCCATTTGCAGTAGGGACAATTGGGCTAATAATAAAAAAATAATTTTCAGACATATTTACAGATGCTCTCAATACAAGTAATACCTTATGAACTTCAGAAAGAGGCAATTGTGGGTAAAATGTGGATGCTGAGAAGAGTAATCTAAAGTGAGATCAAAGACTAAAGCAAGACAAATTTTGTGAACTTTAATTTAGCTCTGACTTAGGAATAGGGTCATTCCCCATGAACTTATGCAAAAAACAAACATTTGGAGAAATTAAATAATGACAGAAGATGCACTTGCATTTCCCTGCATTTTTTAGCACCACCATGACCACTTTGCTCTCTCTTTCAATGATACCTTTAAAATTGCCAGCCCTCAATTAAGAAATAATGTTTTTTGCCAACAGTTCTAAAATGTTCTGTATGTGCATTCAAAATAATCAAGTATGCATTTCAGTTTGTAATCAAAGAACCATCTAATATCTAATTAAGCTTAAATACAGGTGTTCATTGTTTAAGCTTATAACTCTCTGCTACCATAATTAAACTATTGGTAGAATTATTTAAAATTTGCAGATGACCCTTTTGTCTGTTATAATATTCTTTACATTGTTATCTATTATATCTTCTTTCTATCCTGTTTGAAAAATACACTTTCAAAAATATTTTCAAAGTTTCCAACTAACTCTTATAATCATTTCATGAACTAATTTCGTTAGCTGTATTCTTGGACCCTTAATAGCATTATTTTGATATGCAATGGGTGGCAACTACTAACGTGTAAATAACGCAGAGTGAAGGCATGCACTAGGACTTATGGACACAGGCATACTGCACAAACCCAGGCAATCTGTAACATACTAAAGACATAGGCACAAACCCAAGTAATTTGTAACATACTCAAGGCACAGGCCCAAACCCAGGCAATCTGTAACATACTAAAGACATAGGCACAAACCCAAGTAATTTGTAACATACTCAAGGCACAGGCACAAACCCAGGCAATTTGTAACATACTAAAGACATAGGCACAAACCCAAGTAATTTGTAACATACTCAAGGCACAGGCACAAACCCAGGCAATCTGTAACATACTAAAGACATAGGCACAAACCCAAGTAATTTGTAACATACTCAAGGCACAGGCACAAACCCAGGCAATCTGTAACATACTAGACATAGGCACAAACCCAAGTAATTTGTAACATACTCAAGGCACAGGCACAAACCCAGGCAATCTGTAACATACTAAAGACATAGGCACAAACCCAAGTAATTTGTAACATACTCAAGGCACAGGCACAAACCCAGGCAATCTGTAACATACTAAAGACATAGGCACAAACCCAAGTAATTTGTAACATACTCAAGGCACAGGCACAAACCCAGGCAATCTGTAACATACTCAAAGCACAGGCACAAACCCATGCCATCCTCTTGCCCCTTGGGGCCATGTATTTGATAAATCAGGTTATATTGGGTAGGCTTGTAGGGACTTTTAAGCTATTAGCCTATTAATCTCCTGTAAAATCTATGAATCTATTTCTGAAAATGTTAAATTGAAAACAGATTCATTAAATAATCTGACATTTTAAAAAAATCAGTATCACCGTCAGACCATTTTAACTTGAATTTTAAAAATTCAATGGACTTGTTAAAAAATCGACAAAATAATAAAATTGTTCAATTACTCCAAAGATTGAGACCATGACAAAGAAATATTATCTATAAAACAACTATAGAGATGTGCATATTAAAAAAATCAGATTTAGAAAACATTTGCATTCCCCAAGAGGCTAAGACAAAGCTAGAGTAGGCTGGAAACATGGTTGCGCCCATAGCTGCCTCATTAACTTTACAGAAATTGTTTGGCAACACTAGCTAAAATAAATTGAAAATCCCCCCCCCCCCCCCCCACACACACACACACACATATATATATATATATAGAGAGAGAGAGAGAGAGAGAGAGAGAGTAGATTCTTCAGTGCAACCATGTAAATCTTTTCTCACAGAACTAGCATAAAGTCATCTGAATGTTATAAATGACTTGTACAAATACAGTACTTGCATTACAGATACTATATTGAATAAGTGACCTGCTTAAGAGAATTATTACTATTAGTGGAGCACAGGTAATGCAACAGGAATTTAAAATGTTTGAACAGTGAATATTGCCTGTTGCTTACTATACAAGCACAAATTAGCAAGCTGAACTCTTTGTTTTAAAACATTCTGGAAGGCTGTTAAAATGACCTCTAACTATAAGGTCAAGCAGCATAAAAAATATGAATTTTTCTTCACTTACCACAGGGCAAAGCATACAGCCATCTGCACTATCATGTCAATAGTTTTATAATACAACAAGTATTTAATTTCTGGATTTGACTAATTGAAGACAGACATACTTAGATGTGTCCATAATTAAGATTCATTTTAGATTTGTATTATACAAGCACACACACACATTTATATGTCCGTATCTAGCTATATAATATATATATATATATATATATATATATATATAATAAATTAATGGTCTCTAATTTTAGAGCTTATTCATTTGGCCTAAATGCAGTTGGTGTAATTTTGGATTTTAAGTATTGAATCAATACTTATTTCATAGATTAATTTAGTTTTTTACCATTTACATTTACTTTTGCAATATTAGCATAACTATGTGTTGGGTTATACTGACTTATACAGCTATAGGTTTGGTTGAATTTTGAGTGTTCTTTGCAAGATCACATACAGTGGATTATGGGAGTTTGCGCTTTTTTCTACTGATGTGCAAACTTTGCCCACTGCAAAAGTGCTATTTCTTTCTTTTTTTAATTTTTTTTATGTTTTTTAGATGTTTTGTAATTTAGATGAAATGGTTTCAGACTAAGTGAGTTTAGATGTATCAATATAGACCCTATAGAGACAATAAATTGCAATGAAATTATGATAATGACAGTAAATTATACTTAAATTGTGAGTATAATTTTTGAATTTTATGGCTTGAAAATGGAATTTCATTTTTTTCTGAAAACTGTACATTGGTGTCTGTATATCAATATTCTGTGTGGCAGATATTATGGTAAGCTTTTAGGAATGTGCATCTGTGTTCTTTCTGTCCAGGCATTTCACTGTATCCAGTGTGTAACAGTTTGCCATAAAAAGGTACAAGCAGACAGTCAATGGCATGTATGTACAAGTAGTAGCTATCTAAGTATCGTTTCTCAGCATACACCAACTACAACTACACTGACTCGATGATATGTCTGTATAACGCTACTTCACAGATTCCCTAGTATAAGAGTTTCTGTGGTGCTTATATGAATACAAACTTGTCTGCTCCTTGAAGCAGTGTACTGGAACCCAGTGTTGTTATATGTGCTGTGTGTATTAACAGAAAGCATATGCCAAGCTTGTAAGAGTAGATATGTAACTCTGGTTGTGAGTCCTTAAGTTACCCCCCCCCCCCACAAGCCAACACAACATACCTTTATGTGACTTGTAAGTAATATAGTTATCACATTGGGAAGCTATACATACATTTGTTATGCTTTTAGCGGACTGTAGGCTTTCATATTTTTCCTCTATAGGCACGTGTTCATTCTCCAGTATGCATGCCTTTTGTGTCTTGATTATTAAAATGATAGCTGGTGTGCACTGCACTGGACATGCAAATATGTACTGACCTATGTCTGTCTAACCACCATATGTGGCTGAAGTCAACACGCACACAAACAAACAACCTTTAGTAGTGTTTGTTCATCAGTGCTGGTGAGTAATACTTTGTTGCAGTACCTGGTAGGACTGGTGGGTAATACTTTGCTGCAGTCTCTGGTAGGACAGGTGGGTGATACTTTGTTGCAGTACCTGGTAGGACAGGTGGGTGATACTTTGTTGCAGTGCCTGGTAGGAGTGGTGGGTGATACTTTGTTGCAGTACCTGGTAGGACAGGTGGGTGATACTTTGTTGCAGTGCCTGGTAGGACAGGTGGGTGATACTTTGCTGCAGTACGTGGTACGACCGGTGGTGATGCTTTGCTGCAGTACATGGTAGGACTGGTGGGTGATACTTTGCTGCAGTACCTGGTAGGACTGGTGGGTGACACTTTGCTGCTGTACCTGGGAGGAATGCTGGTGATACTTTGGTGCAATACCTTGGAGGACCAGTGGTGATACTTTGTTGCAGTGCCTGGTAGGAGTGGTGGGTGATACTTTGCTGCAGTACGTGGTACGACCGGTGGTGATGCTTTGCTGCAGTACATGGTAGGACTGGTGGGTGATACTTTGCTGCAGTACCTGGTAGGACTGGTGGGTAATACTTTGCTGCAGTCTCTGGTAGGACAGGTGGGTGATACTTTGTTGCAGTACCTGGTAGGACAGGTGGGTGATACTTTGCTGCAGCACCTGGTAGGACTGGTGGGTGATACTTTGCTGCTGTACCTGGGAGGAATGCTGGTGATACTTTGGTGCAATACCTTGGAGGACCACTGGTGATACTTTGTTGCAGTGCCTGGTAGGAGTGGTGGGTGATACTTTGCTGCAGTACGTGGTACGACCGGTGGTGATGCTTTGCTGCAGTACATGGTAGGACTGGTGGGTGATACTTTGCTGCAGTACCTGGTAGGACTGGTGGGTGACACTTTGCTGCTGTACCTGGGAGGAATGCTGGTGATACTTTGGTGCAATACCTTGGAGGACCAGTGGTGATACTTTGTTGCAGTGCCTGGTAGGAGTGGTGGGTGATACTTTGTTGCAGTGCCTGGTAGGACTGGTGGGTGATACTTTGCTGCAGTACCTGGTAGGACTGGTGGGTGATACTTTGCTGCAGTACCTGGTAGGACTGGTGGGTGACACTTTGCTGCTGTACCTGGGAGGAATGCTGGTGATACTTTGGTGCAATACCTTGGAGGACCAGTGGTGATACTTTGTTGCAGTGCCTGGTAGGAGTGGTGGGTGATACTTTGTTGCAGTGCCTGGTAGGAGTGGTGGGTGATACTTTGCTGCAGTACGTGGTACGACCGGTGGTGATGCTTTGCTGCAGTACATGGTAGGACTGGCGGTAATGTGCAGACTTAGTAAAAGCTTTATCTAGGCATACCTACTACAAAGGGAACACATAGTCAAACTATTAAATACCGCATATACATGGTGTGAGATTCATCTTGAAGTTTCAAGGAACTCATTCACAATAATCAGATGAGTGAGACTGAAAGTGCTTAACCTATATGCTAAATGTAATGTCATTGCTTCTTAGAATTGTCCCCTTATTTCATGGTACAACAATCCCAGCATCAGCATATATAAATAACAAAAGTGTTGGAAGATACAGCCCACTATGACATTGTGGGCATATAGCCTGCCTACAAAATCAGAATTAATGATTTTATACTAAAAATTTGATGTTTTATTTACTTGTTTCTTTTGTTAGCCTGGTAAAGTAACTAATCCTAAAAACTGGGCCATTTTCAGTCACATCCCTGCCAAGTGGCAGTAACAGATTGATATATGCATGAACAAGAACAAAGAATATATACATATATATATATATATATATATATATATATATATATATATATATATATATATATATATATATATATATATACAGCAGTGAACTAGATACTTACATAATTATAACCACAGTATTTCATTTACTAAAACAAGTATAACTTGCCTAATACATTTGTAATATAAGAGAAATGTTCACTAAGAAATAGAGCAAAAAGGAAGTAATGATTATGCTGGTGAGGATGAAGATGAGTTTGATGAAGATGAACATGATGATGATGATGATGATGATGATGATTACAACAGTGCCCCAATATATGCCCTAATAAAACAAATGCTTACAGATTTTCAAAATTATATCAGCTGTCATGGAATGAGTTTCCAAGATGCAAACAAGAGACAAAGCCTCCACTACTGCTGTAATGATAGACAGATTGACAGCTCGATAGATCAATAGATAGATAGATAGAGGGGGGAAGAGAGTGGAATATTTGCAAATGTGGTTAAACTCAGATCCCTAGGACAACTGCACTTGTATCTATTTGCAAGTAGGTAAGATTTTTCCTTTTTATGAAGTATTGGAAAACTGTCATTATTCTACACTCTTTGTGGCAAAGCATTCTGTACTCTATGATCAAATACTTTCTTGGTGGCATTTAAGGAAAATGGAGGTCTCTGCAATTGGACACACTCCTGGCTTCTCAAATTGTACGTGAGATGTCTAATAAATAGCTTATTTCCAATTGGAAGACAATACCTGACATTCATTTTTTTTGAATAGGAGGTTGTCGTGTAAGAAATTAGCCTAGCTTCCTGTGATATTCACTTACTTTTCTGCAAGGTAACATAGCAATGCTAATGGTTATGGCCCAGAAGGATAAATCCTAGGATCTCATTTTCTGAAGTTTGCAATATAGCTATAACATGCAAAGTATATTTAAATGTTGGTAACAGTCTGTTGACTGGAATTACCTGTCTAGCTTCTAAGAATAAAATATGAGTTATTATATATGTCACCTTCATTTGGTTAATAAATTTAGTAATTTGCTGTTCTGTGCACTTTGTGAAGGTCCGTGTTTGATCCACACTGATTCACAGATACCCTCAGTAATGTCACAAAACATGACAGTGTTATCTGGATACTGAATTAGCAATGATGTGCTATTAGTTACTTTTATGTGTCTCAAAAACATAATAACTGATTTGTTGGTATAAATAGTCAGTTGTTTCTACATACCCATTCCTAAACAGCATAGAAATAATTTTGTAGAGATGAGTTAATTTGTCTGGTATGTCTGTGGGCCTTCAGTAGTACTAAAACTCAGCATACAATATATAATCAATGTTTGGTAGGCAAAATGGTAGCTCATTAACAAAAGCGGTCCAAGAACATATCCTTGTGGTACACAGTGAGGTAGTGCCATAGTCTGAGCTGTTGTTTCTGTGAACTGTAAAAGTTCTGTCAAATTGTTATCAAAGAACTAGAGCATCAAAACCAATGTGCTAGATCTTGTTTATGTATTTAGATTTGTTTAAAGAAATAGTGCACTGAATCAAGAATTACGTTTTCCAGGTACAACCCAGGTGAGTACATCACATTGCATACAAAGTTCATTTCCAGCAATAACAAAGAAAACAATAATGCAAGTTTTATAAACAAAACATAATAGTTTACAGTTAATAGGTAGTTGTTAAGAAGCAAGATTTCGGAAGCTATAATTCAGTGCATGTTAGAGCTTTAAGGACATTGACACGAGAATGAACAATAGGTATGTGAGAGGGAGATTAGATGCAGAGGGGTAATTTGAGATGTAGAGCAGGAATAGTGCATAATTGCCAAGGTAATGAGCCCACTTTTTAAGCAGGATCATTGGACTTCCTTGAGGTAGTAGCTTTTTAACTAACATCTGAAGATAGGATAGAAGGTGAGTTCCTTCAGGTAGATCGGAATGGATCGACAAACAGTTGGACCTAAGGTGGAACATGCATCCATGAAACTAGTTAGCACAGCAGTCTAATTTATTATTGGAATTAACCAGACAAATCATTTTACCAGTTACGAATGGTCATATACCTTTACTCACATAACTGAGAAAGAGATATCTGTCTTTTTACATCCAGTCCAGGTGTGGTTTCCTTTGTTCATGAACAGACTGATCTATATTGCAAAAAAATGTTGCTTCTTCAGCTCACCTTTTTCCATTTTATACTAGGTCTCAGTCAGTTCCTTTGTATAAGATAGTGATATTGCTGCATTTCAGTTTGAAGCCATATTATCTGTTACTGAGACTGTTACATTTGGTTATGCATTCCGTTATGTGATCATATAACAGTTTCTCAAGGATTTTTTGCCAGTAGACAAACATTTGCAATGGGCCTACAATAATTCGCTGATGCAGGATGAGATACTTTTTGGAGTGGTATTATAAGAAGATGCTTAAAAACATTTGGGGCAATTTTAGTTGAAATGTGAATTACTGGTCCTGCTAGAAGAAAAGGGTGAACTTCCAGCATCCTAGTATGAAGAAAGTTAACATGCTGACTGTAGGTGTCATGTGACTTACTTAGCAAGTTTTCAACTGATTTTCTGATGATGACTTTAAATAGAAAGGGCAGGTAGTGTAGATACTGGTGCGGGGGCATTGATGGTGTGTGTGTGTGTGTGTGTGTGTGTGTGTGTGTGTGTGTGTGTGTGTGTGTGTGTGTGTGTGTGTGTGTGTATATGTGTGCGTGTGTGTGTGCGTGTGTCTTTATTAAATACATTATCACATTTCATTTTGCAAGGTTACAGAACCAGCAATTATGTGTCTCACAGTATGATAGTGAATAGCCTGGGTGCAACGTGTCAAGTTTCTTGCTTACTTATGCAAGCTTGGAACCCATGCCTTTTGCACTATATCACAGAATTTTTAACTATTAATTATTTGAATTAGACTACAAAAAGATCAGGAGCATTTGTTTAAAAATGCCAAATGTCATTTGTTTACTGTTGAGATGTATTATGAAGAGCATGGTATAAGCAATAACCTGTTCCTATGACTTTATTTGTGTTTTAGTTCTAAGGTCAGAGTGTAAAGGTAGAAGTAGTATATTGCAGATATGGTGATCTGCTTACAAGTTTGTGCAAGTGTTGTATGACATAAGCAAGAGCCTAGAGCTATGATTTTATATTTGTTTTTATTTTTTAGGTCAGAATGTAAAGTAGAAAGTATAATGTATGTGTGCTGAACTAGTAACCCATATGTGCATGTTAGCCCCAATGCATGCTTCATATTAAGATCTGAAAAGTACCTAATAAAAGGTTACATGTACTGCAGCCCTGGTTCCTGGGATTCATCATATGTAAGCAAAATATGTATGTTAAACAAATATACAACATAAAACTTTTAATAGAAACAACAGTATTGATTACCTTACAGCATTACTTCTTCTTAAGGTGTATAAAAAATTGGAAGAGAACAGATTTTATAAAGAAGAATACATATTTGTGAAGGTTTAGTTACTATGCCTTATACTGTGTATCATTTGCCATGTAATTGGAATAAATATAACTAATAAATATAAGTAAGTATACTTATAAAACATTAAATGTGTTAGGAGCACAAAAACGAGAAGTCCGTTTTATGTGTGTGGTTGTATTTTAACAGTGGAATGTGCTCATTTCATGGAAACTACCATTACTGCATGTTTTTCAATGCATACACATATATAAAGTGCCAAAGAGATGTCTTTAACCCATATTTTAAAATATGCATACAGCCCTAGCATACACTGTGCAGGTGGGTGCATTTGTTCTGCTTTGATTCATTCTGCTCATGTGAATTAAACATAAAGCTAATTTAGCTAAATTGAACATTGTGCCATTTTATGTACAATGCCAAATTAGTGACAGATTCTAAACTTCCTGATGTATAGCACCAAGTAAGGAAAAACTGAGCTGCTCATTTTCCCTTTTCTTTATTCTCTCTTTTATCTCCTTTGTCCTAGTTTAAAAGAAATGCCAGTTGCTTTTGGAAAGCTTTCCCTAGATTTAGAATATACAAACAAATGCAGAGTAATAATAAATAATTCATCTATTAAATATTACTGCATAACCTCCTAGAAAATTATCGCAAAGGCATGTCAGTTTTTTATCTTAAGCACAGTCCTAGTATACTCTGAAAGCTTCAGTGATCATATGACATAGGCACTCACATTTAAATTGTCAGTCAGATCTCTGTAACACAAAGAATGTGAGATAAGCAGTGAAGCTGTTCAGAAATGTGGGATGTAAGATGCTCTGTCAGCAGTAGCTTAGTAAACACATAAGTGTTGCAGTGGCTGCAGTTTGTTAATACAGTGAGTCATATATAAATCATTTATTTAAATACAATACATAATGTCACAGCTAGCATATTAGTGTTTCATTTTCTTGCAAATTAAATGAAAATTGGTGATGTGACTATTACAATGCTTTAAGTGAATTATGTTGTAATGACATTTAAGAATGTGGCTGTCGTGTGACACATACACTTAGACTAATGATCTTGTTAAGGTTTTTGTATAACAATATGATGAAAATTAGCCTTCGTGTTGTGTCTTACAAACCTACTATATCAACAGATGAGTTCTGGTACCTAATTTTCTTTTAGTTCAAAAAACGAGCAATCTCACAGGTGTAGGAATCTTATTGTTAAAGAGTTTATAGTTTTTAAATTAAGCCTTTTGGTGGTCATCCTTAGCTCGCTAATTTATGCAATGTATTACTTTTTCAAATATGTGTTCTATCACTTGAACATGCCAATTCCTTAAGCATTTTTAATATGTGTCCATATATTTGAAATTATGAGACTTTATTTCATGCTGCATACATTTAATTGGATTTTCCTCTCACATTTCTACATTCTTTCATTCATACAGTTAGTCCAGTTGAATAAAATAGAACCTGAATAACAGAATGACAAAAGAAAATAACTTTTAATCTATCTTCACTGCTTCATAGTAATTACTAGGCTGTTGATCTGTGAGGATCTTAAGAAGTCCATAAAACACTCTTAAAATACTTTTTAATAGTAATAATATAAACCCTGTTAAAAGGATAATTGCATTCCTCCTCTGCAATGGAGAACTTCTTCAGATGAAATAAAATTATCAAACAGCCCTTTTAAAGTTATGCCATTGATCACATGACTACCAAACTCATTCATAATATTGATAGCCATAAAGGAATACTCATCTATCTAAAGCCTTAAGTTGCAGAATACAAGCTATTGAAACTTGTTCATTAAGGCCAGGCTGAACAGATACATTCAATTTTAATTGGTACTGAAGTTCCTTCTTTTCCAAATACAAAGTCCAAGGTCATCCCCCTCTATTTATTCAAGCAGAGTCTATGATAAAAAAGTTAAAAGCATGATTGGGGAATTCCATTATAAGTTTAGCTAAAGCATTTTGTATTTTAAGTCTCATGATATCATGCAGGTGTTCATAAATCCTGTCATGGAGTCTCCTTTCAGTTTTCCCCACATCAAAACTAGCGCAAGTTGAACATACTGCACAAAAAACAACTTTTGTGAAATTACAATTGTATGAATTTTTAGGGCTTAATGATGTTCCATTTACTTGAAAAAGTTGACCAACAAAAATGAATTTACAATAAAGGCAGCTGCCACACTTCTTCATCCCTTTGCCATGTTTGGTATTATTAAATTTCATCTTGAATAAGAGTTTTAAATTACTGCCCCTCTTAAATGTAGCTTTTTGCATTTTCCCAATTTTTTCTTGGATCTCATTATCGTGTGGAAAAATCATCTATTTGTTAGAGCGCATCTAATACATCATAGGAAGCCCCAGAAAAATTAGTAACAAATGAATAATATAATCAGCTCAATTAATATTCAGTACCACCTGAAATTCATGGGCATCGAGACTATGCAAGATCGGAACATAATTTGTTTTCTCTTTTATTAAGAACTTCCATCATTATCTGGTTTGCAAAATTAACTTCCATCATTATCTGGTTTTCAAAATTAAAGGTATACCCACATTGGAGAAACATCTCTCTCAATAGAATGCATTCATCCTAGAAATCTTTGTCCACACTCACCATTCTTGCAGCTCTAATGAATTGGACCTCAATGACCGCCTTCTTCTGAGCTTGAGGATGTGCCCTGGAATGATGAAGGAAAGAATTGTAATATGTACTCTTTCAAAAAATTCTTGAAACCCACTGTTGGTTATTACCATCCTTAACCAATGTTACATTGAGATACAAAATGTCAGTATCATGCACTTGGGATGCAAACTTGAGGAATGTAGTTGTATTATTCAAATAACCCGTGAAGTCAGTGATCTGGTTCTTATATCCTTCCCACAGGATAAAGATATCATCCAAATATTGGGTAAATAAATAAAATTTAGAATACCCAAAAATGGAACTGTTGAATCAAAACTTCTTTTCCCATTGGACCATTACGACATTAGCAAACATACCCCCACAAGCTGAGCCTGTAGCTACACCTTTCACCTGAAAGTAAAGATCTTTCTCTCAAGTCATTTACACCAATGTGTATTATGGTGTGTCATACAAGTACTTCTAAAGTAAGGACTTGAGAGCTTGCATGATGTGGCAAATCCTAGCACCTGATAGGCAACTGACCATGACCCTGTCCGGTGAATGGTGCATTGGTGAGTCTTACTATGGAGTCACATATGAGGAGGATTTTGGATTGTGTGGAGGTCTGCTTTATGGACAGTTGAACTCAGTGGGTATCCTAGGATATATGGCTCATGGTGGGTGCTACCTATGTTGTGCACTCATGGTGATGCCTTTTGTTAGGTTGCATTTAGGCAACCTTTGTGGTTTAGGGGTAGGTAGGAATTGTTAAATGCAGCTGCATGATGAGCAGTGCTGTCCAAATGTGAGGAATTTAAAAGGACACAGAAAAGCTATAAAAGCTACAAATATTCAAACATGCACACTGTCTAACAGCAAAACAGTACTCTTCATTGTTCTACAGAAATCAGAAGCTTAAAATGGCTAGGCTCTTTCTCTAATCTCACAAGAGTTAAACCAAAGCAATTCTTAGCTAAATTACAGGAAAATCATCAAAAACTGCACAGCAATACCAGTAAAACTCAACAAGAGTTTTATGTTCTTACTGACTTTTACTGTAATAGATGTGCACATTTAGTGATTTTGCTGCAATCTAGCTAAGAACTGCTTTCACCAAATTTGACTGAAATACCAGCCTTACTGTTGCAATCAGTTGCCTTGCAGCTAAATGTATATCAGCTCATAGCAAGAGAGCTCAGGGCCACACAAATGATGACAATTTAATCAATACAGAAAATTATTAACATGCAAAGTAGGTCCAGTGACCTTCTTTGGCTATGACTTGTGTCACAAATCAATGATAATGCTTTCAGTAGATGAAACTTTATGTCTAATGATATCCGTTCATAAAATGAAGGCAACTATTACTGACTTTTTGTTATCTCAAAGTGCAGCAATAACATCACTCTAATAGTTTTGAAGCACGAGGAGAATAGAGCTAAGGTGACTTCCCTGCTTAGTCTAACGGAAGCATATTGTCATCAAGCAGGAATGGGAATCAAACCACAAGTAGATAAAAATCAGGCAGCAACTGAATGTGCCAAAAACAAAAGAAAGAATATAAGGTGAAGGATCAGATGAGAAGGCAAGAAATGTGGAAAAAACATAAATATAGTTGCAAGTATGGAAAACTCCTGGAAGAACCTCATGTTGATCAGGATCAAATGCAATAATGGTTAAGGAGAGGTGAATTCAAACCAAAAGATGAAAGGTTAAAATTGGTGGCCCAAGATAGTGAGCTATGTACATGTTGGTTTACAAAGTCCATTGAACATGTGGGAGAAACAGGTAAATGTAGGTTTTGTAATACAGAACTGGAAACATTCGCACACCTCTCTTTGCTGGATGTGACATTCTAATGGCAGAAGAACTGTGTACTGAAAGGCATAGTAATGTGGCAAGACTATTGCACTGGGGATTGTGCAAACATTATGGTATTGATGTGGCTGAAAAACAATGGAAACATGAGCCACACCAAGCATCATCGAAAATGATGAAGTTTATATCACATGGGATCACCCATTACCAACAGTTCAAAAGACAGATGCTAGAAAACTGGATATAGTGGCCCATAAAATAAAGACAAAAGTAGAATTGATCATTGAAATCATCATACCTTGTGACTACAGTGTCTTATGTACAGATAGACACAAAGACATAAAATATCAGGATCTGCAAGCAGAAACAAGATTAATATGGAAGAAAGATACCCAGACAGTTCCAATAGAAGTAGGAGCAATGGGTCTTATAAAAAAGAATCTACAATCATATTTAGATATGTTACCAATACATGTAACCCCCATATGAATTGCAGAAGGAGTCATTACTGAGCACATTCAAGGTGCTGCGAAGAGCAATTCTGGCTGACATCAAAGATGGAAACAATGCTAATTTCATGAACTGTAATAGTACTTTGACTTAGGAATGGGGGCCATCATGGTGCTAGAAACCCAAAAGACTTGAAGAAATAAAAAAAAATTAGGAAAGTCAGCTCGCTGTTTGATATATATACAGAGAAAGAGAATAAATATATTATATATGAAAGAGATTGAGGAAAATTACTTGCTTGACTGTGTATGAGTAAAAATTGTTCTTTTATGAATGCTGTTTGCTCTGTTCGGAAATATATATATATATATATATATATATATATATATATATATATATATATGTTAGAAAAATATGCATTCACATATTCAGACATATATAAGTTGTGTGGTTAGATATATAACTTGAACATATATGAAATATATAGATTGAAAAATAGAGTAATATGTAATGCATTTAATTCTGTTTTACTAGAATAATAGTAGAAATAAACTCGCATATTATTGCTTGAAGCATAAGCTGCAGTGTAATTAGAAACTTGGCCTTGGCAGCGATCAGCTCGGCCTGGCTCATGTCTGTCAGTGAAAGATTATTTTGCAAAGTTAGAAAATAATGAATCTGTGTGCATGTGTATCTTTTCCTGCTTCCACCAGAAGAACGGCCTTGTGCGCACTATCAGAGATAATGTCCAGCTGGTGAACAAGAAAGAGACAAAGAGAAGTATTAAAGAAGACATGCACCCATTGTATTCGAACTAATCTAAGAGCCTTGAATTGGCTACATCCTCGGAAGGACATTGTGACTGACCAGGTGCTTGCAAGGCTGTAATATTCTCATGGGAAAAGATTTTTGAAAACACCATCTCAGCACTTTTCATAAGTTACTATGATGTAAAGACCCTGTCACTGACCACGTCAGTGAGGTGGGCAAAAGCTGATTGTAAAACATATAAAATGTCAGGTGGTTCTTAAATAAAGCTAGACAAAATTCTGTACAAGTTTGTGTATGGTTTTTTGCCTCCTAATGTACATTAGAGTATTTGTAAATTAGATACTTGAGTTTCCTGCATTACTGTCTGTTATTGACTGTCACATTGAAAATGCCTAATGATTTTTACAGTGTGATTTTAACAATTTATTTAACATTTTGGTCCTTCGAGCCGGATTTCCCTTGGTAAGCTGCAGGTCAGAGTGCATGAGTGGTGATAAATCTGCGCAGGAAAAGCTGCCAAAACAAAATGGTTCTTCTTAAAGTGAAAAGACCTCCGACTGAATTGTTGTGTGTAAAGAGGCTGTCCACTTTCTGATCTGTGGCTAAAAAGCGGAAGACTGGGCCCCAAGAAAAAAAAAGACAGTCATAAAGCGGGAGGCTCAGGTAGGAAGAATTTCCCTCTTTGTCTTTGTTTTAGATCAGGGACCAGGTTACACTGTGCTATTGCTAAGGTTTGTGATAGCAGGGAGAGAGAGAGTCAAAGTATTGTATCTTGAGTCATAGATCAGGGAATAACAAAGCAAAGTAAACAGTCATTCTAGACACTACTGTGGATATGGGGAAATAAGATACCACGTGGTACAAGAGAAGGGTTACGTAACAGTCTTTTTAAGACATGGGAGATCAGTGCACTAAGAGATCACGAAATCCCTAACGGATAATGTGAAGCATATGCAATTGCAGTAAGCAGATAATGTGAGATATTTTGCAAAATGTGTTAACAACTATAAATTTGATAGTAAACTAAATAAACTTTCACTAGTTAAACTCCTTAAACAAGCTTTAATCTGATGCAGGGCGTCAGGCAAAAGAAAAACAGCACCAACTAGGCATACCTCAAGCACATAGGTGGATTGAGGAAGCAAATTGTAAAAAAAAACAAAAGCTTAAAAAATTCTGAAACATTTTTAGACAACAGAGTAAAAGGTCTGACAGACAGAATCTCTGAAAAATGAAAACTTAGAGCAGACTGGACTTGCATTAATTAATGCATACAACAGAAAAATGAGACAGTAAATGGATATTATGCTAGATTATTAAAATGCTTAAAACAACAATTAAAAAATACATTTTTAAAAGGTTGCATTGCCCGCTGTTAGTAGCTTTATTACAAGGCATATGATAGATCACTGAACAAGCAGGCTGCAAGCCTTACTTGAGTATGCTAGACGTACTGAAAGACACTTTAATAGTAAAAAGAAAAAAAAAAGGCACAAGTCTTCACTGCTGAAGACAAAGCTGAAGTATTTGTATTACAGTCAGGTAAAAAGGGCATCTAGCTAGGGACTATAAACAAAATAAGAAAGCAATGACAAAAGATAAAGGAGATGTGGACTGACTATATGATAGTGGTAATAACCAAAAATCATCAGGAAAGGTTAATAAACAGAAAAAAAATGTGAATGTAGTAGTGGGAATAAAGGAAGTACAAACAGATGTAAAGGATAAAAATGAAAATAAAATTTTAGATTTAGCATTGTTGAGCCTGGAGCTCTACCTAGCAAATACAAAACCAGAAGTAACACTTCTGGTGGAGGAAAAAAAGGTCAAATTCCTGTGTGACTCAGGAGCGTCACAGACTTTGATACACCCCTCCAAGATACCAAAACATTCTGAATCACCTGATTATATATTAGTAAAAGCAGCAAATGGACAGCTATACAGGGAACCACTTTCCCATAATATAGCAATAACTGACCCTGTTTCAAGTATGACTCAGAAAAGTAAAATTGTAGTTTCTGCAAAAATATCCAGTAAACTTACTGGAAAGAGACCTTGTGCAAATATTTGGCATAGCAGTAGTTCCTACCATGCAGGGTATGAAAGCACAAAGACAAATGGATGCTTTTGTGGTGTGATCAGAGGGTAAAGCCTATTATTGGTACAGCCAGGACCTAGTTATGATTGGTCCAGGGCAGTAACCAAAAAACTGATAAACGTAGCCATCAGTAAGGTACCCTCCCTTGACACTGATCAGCAGCACTTGTTACATTGTACTCCATACTACTGTAGCACACCAGGACCTGATAAAAAATATAAGTAAGAATCCTGCTGACAAATTAATATTACAAACTTTATGCTGGGATACTGAGGAAAACAGTGTAGTAAGCTGTTCATTACCTCAGGAGTTCATGAAATTGTATAAGTCCAATAGACTGCCACATGTCAGCTTGACAAAAAACAAAAGTGTTAAATGGGCAGATTTAAAAAAAAAAAAGGTAACAAAATGGAAAAACAGACTGATTTAGAAATGTCAGGACAAGGGATATAAAAACAAAACTGAATTGGTTGACACAGACACATACAGCTGTACACTTGCAATCTAGTAAGGACAGCTGATTAGCATTTTTATTAAAAAAAAAGAAGAGGCCTTGTGTAAAATTCCAACAACTCTGTGGTCAACAGGCAAGTTAAATGTAGGGCTTATTCAAGCAGCAGGACCAGTTACAATTACCCCAAAGTCAGCTTTTAGACCACAAAAAAACAATACATTTTGGAAAAGAATGCAAAAGTAAAAATTAAGCCTATAATAAGCAGCATTACTCAAAAAGGAGTACTGGTAGAATCTCCTGATTCACCATGTGATACACCCCTATTTCCTGTTAAAAAGCAAACGGGGAATGGCAGATGGTACAAGATTTATAAGCTGTAAATAATGCAGTAATACCTAGAGCACCCACGGTGCCAGACCCACATACCTTGTTAAATGATTTAAAGCCACAACAGAAGTATTTTACTGTGGTAGATATAAGCAATGCTTTCTTTTCAATACCTATACATCCTAATAGTCAATATTGGTTTGCATTTACATTTCAGGGTAAAAGGTATACATATACTCGACTACCACAGGGATATTGTGAGAGCCCAATAATATTTGCACAAAAAATGGCTAGCAACCTGGCAGGGTCTACCCCACCAGAAGGTAGTCAAATTTTACTTTATGTAAATAACATCTTGCTAGCAGCACCCAGCAGCAGTGCAGGGTGAATACAGTAGCATTATTAAAATTTTTAGTAATACAAGGACACAAAGTAAACAAAAGTAAGTTACAACTTTGGGAAAAAAACACAGGTTAGATACCTGGGATATGTGATATTCAATAAAGGTAAAATACTAGATAATGGGAAAGAGAAAAGGGAAAAAAAAAACAGCAATTTTGCAAGCACCCAAACCAACAACTAAAAAAGAAATAATGTCTTTCTTAGGTACAACTAATTTTTGTTGAAGCTGGGTACCAAATTATTTTACGATGGAAAACAAAAGCAGAAATGACTTTCTGCAGGTTGAAGCAGTGAATAGCTTCTTCATTAGTTTTAAGACTTCCAAGTTATCACAAACGTTTTTTTTTTAGACCATAAATTGTAAGCAATGGTACATGACATCAGTATTAAAGCAACAACATGGGGATAAGCAATGCCCCATAGCTTACTATTCATCACAGTTAGACCCAGTGGTGCAATCTTTGCCTCACTGTGTACAAGCAGTAGTTGCAGCAGCAATGGCAGTGCAGGCTTCAGCCTCAGTGGTGTTATTCCACCCTCTCACATTGAGAATGCCTCATGCAGTTGCAATAATTCTGCTACAAGAAAAAGTTGCATACCTTTCTCCTGCTAGACATCTTTCATGTATGACCATACTGCTGAGTCAACCTCATATAAACAGTTAGCTTTACCTAGACAAGATCTTACAAATATGCCCTTGAATGATGCTGAGGTGACATATTACGTGGATGGCTCATGCAGAAGGGGTCCTACAGGGAAAAATCTGGTGGGGTATGCAGTAGTTACAGACACTAAAAATCTAGAAGCACAAACTTTGCCACACAACTTGTATGCTCAAGCAGCAGAACTGGTAGTTTTGACAGGAGCATGTATTTTAGTAAAAGGCAAAAAAGTGAACATATATACTGATAATCAGTATGCTTTTTCTACAGTGCATGTGTTTGCACAACAATAAAGAAAATAGAGGAATGATTACATCCAGTGAAAAACCTATTAATCATGCACAATTTATTTTGAAGCTATTAGAGTCTATTCAGTTGCCTACCAAAGTAGCTATTTGTAAATGTGTAGCTCATACAAAACAACAGGATAAAATTTCAAAAGGTAATGCACGAGCTGATGCAGCTGCAAAGCAAGCAGCCTCAGACTCAAAAACTTTATTTTTAAATGAAAAATTACAACCCTTTGAGATTTTAGATTTAGACATGTTAAAAACAATGCAAATGCTTACTACAAAAGCAGAAAAACAAAACTGGGTAAAACAAGGTGCAATTTTTGAGAATGGACTGTACATTTCCAAAGGGAAAAAAAAAAAAAAAAACAATATTGCCATCTAATTTATTTAGATATGCAGCTTTGTTGAGCCATGGGCAGAGCCATGTCTCAACAGGGGGGATGGTACAGTTAGTAAATAAAATATTCCAAACATATGGATACATAAATTATACAATAAAATTTTGTGCAGCTTGTCACACTTGTAACAAGCACCATGCACAAGGAGCATTTAAAACAAGCAAGGAGTTTCCCTACACCACCATATCTATTCCATACTATTTGTATGGACTTCATAGAGTTGAATAAATGTGAAGGAAAGAAATACTGTTTAGTGATCATAGATATGTTTTCAAAATGGGTAGAAGCTTTTCCAACCAGGAATCCAAATGCAGCAACAGTGGCAAAGGCCCTAGTAAAGGAAATAATTCCTAGATTTGGCATACCGGAAAGAATCTATAGTGGCAATGGGACACATTTTGTCAATCAGACAATTCAACAACTTGGGAGATTTTTTTGGGATTTCCTTAAGGAATCACTGTGCTTACCACCCACAGTCAGCAGGACTGGTGGAGAGGTACAATGGGATTTTAAAAAACAAGTTAAGAAAGTTGATGAGTGAGACTCAAAAAAATTGGATTTGCTGTTTACCTCTAGCATTGCCGAGCATGAAAACAGTAACAAATGTAAAGGGTTTGATCCCCTTTAAAGTAGTATTTGGAAGGGCATATTATGTGCCTCAGTAAAAAGCTCTCATGCCTGCAGAGCTGGAGGCTGACAGTTCACTAGCTAATTATATAAAGAAACTGTTAATAAATAAATCTGTTTTGCAGTTTAACTCTTTTTCAGACAAAAGAACTTTCAGCTGAATAAGAACTTTGTGACTGATACACAAGGGCAAAATGGCCAAGAGTAAAGCAAACAAAAAGCAGAGCAACCCAAGAACTATTGCATAATTATTTTGTTAACTGTGCATTTGTTGACTATAAGTGTGACAATTTTTCTCTTATTGTGGTTTTCCTGCACTCAACCACACAAGTGAAAGTGAGAAGACGTGATGAACTGTTTATAGACTGGCATCCAAACTTTAACACATACCTGACCATGAAGCTTGTGCATACAGAAACTATGCACATTTCAAATTGCTGGGTTTGTACAGCTATACCAACAGCATATAAAAGACTGTAATGTCCACTGTCCCTCTGGGGATAAAATGAGACTTTGGAAAGTTTTTTATACAGAAACTGTGAGATCACAGGACAAAATTGCTTTATTTTACCTGTCACACAAAAAGGAGTTGTATGTTTCTACAAAGTGATACCCTCAGGTGGGCTGGAGTAATGGTAATATAACAATGTCTTATAAATGTTACATTAAAGTCAAAAGTGGGGTACTGTTTGTGATACTAACCATGATTCATATCTGAGTTCAATGAAAACTACATTAAATGCAGTATGTGACAATCCAGTCTTAACTAAGCAATTGTCTATTAAGGATAGAAAAATGTTTCATGCAGGGATAACACGTATTAGTACCAAAGTAATGATTTTATTTGTGGGAAAAAGGCATATAAATGGTTACCTGAGAATTGGTCCGGCAGTTGTTTTTGGGTTATCTGGTTTCAGCAATAAGACATACTGCAGAATTACCTTTGGGTAAGATACAAAACGTAAGAAAAACAGCTCGAAAATCTGAAGGTCCAGTAAAAAAACCTGTGAATCCAGTTGGTAAAATCGAAGCTGGTTGAAAAGACCATAATTCAGTAAAAGACAAAAGTAAATTGACTCATATGGACTTGGGCAACAGTATTATATCCAGGGCAGGAATACCACCAGCCTATGGAGCAGTCAAATCGATCTGGGAGCTGAGGAAGCTGTCAAGAAGTCATGAGCAATGCAACTTTTCCACCCTAGAATTGGTGACTGATAAACTGAATGCAATAAGAACTGTTGTGCTACAAAATCGAATGGCTCTTTACTTCACCCTAGCGGCAAGAGGTGGTACACGAAAAAGAATGCTGTGCTTTTATCCCTGAGGATCGTCACGAGACAAATAATCACCTAGAGGTAATTCAGCAAGTATCAGCAATGACTAAACCAGACCCAAACCCACTGTGGACTTTTTCCAGAATCTGTTTGGGGGGGGGGTTCCATCCTATTAAACATTTAATTGCTATTTGTGTGGGTATACTCCTAATAGGAGCATGTGTTTACTGTGAAATTCCCTGCATGAAAAGATTAATCAAAAATTTGTTGATATATCTGTTACTAAAACTTTTACCAAAGTGTTGAAATTGAAAGATTAATTTCAGATAATGCCTTTTCTGAAATATAAAATAAATGACTTACTTAGCTGAAAGTCCTTGAAAAGGAAAAGGCTAAGAAATGAAATGATATTGTTTATGTTTCAAATAGAATGAAATGCATTAACAGGAGGGAGAATGTTAGAAAAATATGCATTCACATATTCAGACATATATAAGTTGTGTGGTTAGATATATAACTTGAACATATATGAAATATATAGATTGAAAAATAGAGTAATATGTAATGCATTTAATTCTGTTTTACTAGAATAATAGTAGAAATAAACTCGCATATTATTGCTTGAAGCATAAGCTGCAGTGTAATTAGAAACTTGGCCTTGGCAGCGATCAGCTCGGCCTGGCTCATGGCGGTCAGAGAAAGATTATTTTGCAAAGTTAGAAAATAATGAATCTGTGTGCATGTGTATCTTTTCCTGCTTCCACCAGAAGAACGGCCTTGTGCGCACTATCAGAGATAATGT